>NC_040028.1:4134285-4415840 GCF_000972845.2 Larimichthys crocea
CAAGAACGGACAGACAAGGAAACAAATCAAACACAAGAACTAAATAGACAGAATTAATGAAAGACAGGTGAAACGCATCAGGGGCAGGTGCAAAATCAAAAAAGGCGGGAAACAAGACAGGAAGTAGGACAGACAGGGTGGAACTACAAAATAAAACCGGAAAAAACTGAAAACAAACTCAAACTGTGACATCAGCAGCCTTTATGGACATAATGATAGAGGGGAAAAGACCAGAGGGGACGTTGACAGAGGAAGTTTAGAAGAGAAAAGGAGCCACTGGATTAGATCTTGGAAATTGTGAAATAAAAGGCTAAAGACCACCCCGAGTTGGGCTTGTTGCTGTTGGACTAGTAAGTAATATAAGCTGGCTGCTATGTCTTTGTTGTTGACCTTACTTGTGTTTGGCTGTTTGTAAATTAGTTGACTTGCTAGTTTTTGATCATATGTATAATCATACAGACAAGAAATCCACATGAACAGCTGTCCATATTTACTCTCTGAACCGGGGGTGCTAACATCACAAAAATAAAATTCTAACAGTGTTTGTTTTAATATTCTTGGTTAAGGATCCCAAACCAGAAAGGCATGCATTATGTGTGAGTTGGATGGTATGTGGGACGGGAGGTGAAGTAATGTCACAACACAAACAGACTTCTCACACTAACCTGCATAGGCTTGCACAGAAAGATACAAAAGTTGTTTACAAGCTTCACCGCCAACAGAGCTGGATGAAGGAGTGTGTGTGTGAAGTGTGTGTTTGCAGTCATTCCTCAGGTGCAGTGAGGTTGCCTTACCTGACCTGAAAACATGATAAAAATACAGCCAAATTAGCTCCTAAAAAAACCTCAGGGCAAATGGGACAGACACTAATAGGGGACGCTTGGAGACACACTAATAGTTGTTATGCCAATGCTTATCACCACCTGTACCGTTTGTCTCCTTATATTCTGGTTTTATTTATTCATTTTTAGATTTGATGCTCTTCATTTGAGCAGGAAAAGGAGAGTTTGAATCATAAACATGGTGAAAATCCATTCAGTTGAGGTCCAGTGCTCTGGCTTTGTGCATGCTCACCAGAGGCAACCTCTGTGGCTAAAAAATTAACCTATGTGGAAGTGCCAATGCTGCAGTTCCCTGACTGAAGTGGCTACAGAACATGTCCGAATTTACATGTTACATGTTACAGCCTGGTACAAAAAATGGATTTGGTCTCTAAAGCTAATTGATGAAAACTGTACTGACGTGAATTTTATTTAATTAACCAGTTCAAATTATATTAATGCTTAAGTTACACATAATTAACAGTGTGGCAGCTTTGATTGAGCACCCAGGTGTCACCCACTCTGCTTCAGGTCTGCTGATGATTTACCACTTTGTCGATTTGTTTGATTAACCAGGAGGCGGAAGAGGCACGACTGCCAACACAGTGGTTGGCAGAGACACCACACTGACCTTCACACAGAAACCTGTGGATGACGTTGCGGATACGCCTTCCATATGGTACAGACCTAGTTCACTGGACACTTTGACAAAGGAGAAAATGTTCCAGCACTCTGGCATTGTGCATGCTTACTCATTGGAAAGGCTTTCTGGAAACACCCAATAGAATGGAGCTATTATTAATGTTATTAATTCCACCTGTGGTTTTTCCACTTTGACAAGTAATATGAAAGGGTCTATTGTGTAAAAATTGAAGTAAGTTGACACAGAGTAAAAGGGAAGGTTTGTCACAGTTTGTGAGACAAAACACAGATTTTCTGCAGTTGCAGTTGAAGTCGTTTTCCTTCTCTTCACGGTTGACTTTGACACTGAAAACTTCTTTTTCAGTCAACTTTATTTGAAGCGGTTTGTGTGACGGTGGACGGAGCTGTAGTTTTTCTATAGACCCTTTGTGTAGTCACATCACATAATACGATGCATGTACACAAAAACTACTGTAAGTCCTTTTGCACTCACAAATAAAGATAATGACACAAAGCAGGAGCTGAAAACAGAGCTGAAAGAGGGGTGGAAAGAGTATCGGAGATATGGTTTTGCTGTTTCTTGCTGTTCCTGTTTGTTGGATGTATAATGATTGATGTGGCATCTATTTAGGTCAATGATGTTTCACATTTCCTCAGTGCCCTACCGAAGAAACCTCAGCCACCACTTTGTTGAGTTCAAAGAATATGAAATCTGTTCAAAGTGAAAATCTTGCATTGAATCACTCTGCAAAGCAAAGGTCTTCATTATCACTTGAGAATGAAATGAACAATGACACAGAAATGTGAAACATTTACTGAGCGGTTACTGACAGTTTAATAAGCTAACAAGGGCACAGCAGAACATGTTAAACGTTTAACAGAAGAAAAGGTCTGCTGGGCAGGGCTAAAGCTGTGGAGCAACTTGTCTTTATGCTTCTGCAACCTATGATCCAAAAAGTAAGAAAACCATATCTGCCACAATCTAAGAATAGACTGGAACCTGCTATTTCACTGAGATGTATTTGACATAACAAGATTTTCTGGTGCCCTAGAAAAGTTTTTTAATCAGCCATAATCATAAACAAAGCAGTAACGACAAGTATTTTATTTTTTTGATATCTAGAAACATTTCTATCTGTTCCATTGTTTATTTCATCTCAATACAAAAAAACAATTAACAAAAACAGATGTTTGCTGCTGTGTTTATCTGACAAACTTTGTCTGTGCACTACTCTAACTTCTAATCAGTAGCGCATACAGCCATGTTAAAAACTCCCTTTAAACAGTCTGCGCTCTTCTTCTGATGTGTCAGATGGCAAGTAAGGAAAGATATATTGTTGAAAATAATGAATTTAAAGGTATAGTATATTTTAGATTCTTTAAAGTAGCCACCTTTGCTTTGATGCTTTGCACTCTCTTGGCTTCTCTCAGTCAGATGCACATCATCACCTAAATAGTTTTCAATTAGTTTAGTTATAATAGTTAATTAATTAATGGGATTTTTTCTTTTAATGTGTTTGAGTCCATCAGTTGTGTTGTTCAGAGGTACTTTGGATACATTAAATAGCCCTTTCCTGAAAATTCCAAGAACCTCAAGCGTAGTCGCAAAATCATATACAATGATAAAAACTGGTTCTCTTCATTAAATCGTCACCAGGAATGATTTACAACAGCTTTACGGAGTTCCCAGAGCGATGCTTTTGCTGCTTTTCTTCATTGTGGGTCCACTCATCCCACATCATCTAAACAGACCTTTTTCTCAGCAGCCATTTTGATATGAAATAGTAATACGTAAATGCAAGTGTTACCAATGATACTAATTAAAGTCCAGTTCCATTCCTGTCAAACAGTCAGGGTGCTGCTGTGGCATGTTGGCTCACTGGAAAGGCTCTGCTACAATAAATGAAGCGTCATGTCAAAACGGCTGCTATAAAAAGGTCTATTGGGTTCATTCAGGTGACTCTGGAGGCCAGATCATCTGATGCATCACTCCGTCCCCCTCTTCTTGGTCAAATTGCCCTTAATAGTCTGGTATCAGTTGGCTGTCCCAGACTGGCTAAAAACAAATTTGGAACAGTCAAATCCCAACTTTTGTCTACCACTTGACATTTGTACATAACTTCAATAACCAACATGTAGTCTTGTACTTCAGTAAGACTAATAGAGATACAGTTTAATTGGCCCTTCCCATGAAAATGTACACTGTGTGTTCTGTGAAACAAGCTTTAAGTTTGATGGAGTAGTTCTGATGTGCTGTAAAATAATGTTGTCGTTCTCTCGTTGTGTGTTGCTTGTGTGGGTCATCCAGTTCCAAAGTACCACACACTGTACCCATACAGTGAACCATGGATGTAACAAAGCCAGTGATTATGTAACAATTATTGGGCGGTGTTTTGTGTAAACAAACATGGAGTACTTTTGCCTTGGTACAAACATACATATACTGTAGCAACATGCTCCTCTAATGCCTTTGAGACACACACACACACACACACACACACACACACCACACACACACACACACACACACACACACACACGCACACACACACAAAATGGTTCAATCTCAGTGCAAAATAAAATGGACTGAAATCTAAATGAAATAATTAAACTGGTTAATTTATTCGCAGCTCTACCACACACAGGATGGAGTATACAGTGAGACATCTCTCTGAGGAATTCACATTGAGATGTGTAAAATGTTTAAAGGCTTGGGATAACATTTAAGTGTATACTTAAATAGTGTATACATCAGGCTTAATTATAATATACTGTATTTTTTAACAATGTAACTGCTGTAGAGGTTTATAAAGCAGCAGCAGAACTGTTCAGGTCTGCTGACTCCAGCTTCTTAGTGGCTGCTTTTAAAATTGTTGTTTAGACAGAGAATTCAATACAGTTTATTTTAATTGCTAATGTTGTAGTAAGGACGTCAATGTACCAGAGTCACTGCACACAACTTGGTTGGTGGTCAGAAGGTTGAACCAATCCAAGCACACACTCATGAACATGCAGACATGCACATACTGTGCACAACAGCGCTGGACCAAGTCTTCCTCCCTCTAAGGAAATAGTTGTAGTGAACCTTTAGCATCTAATGTATGGGTCAAGTTTTCAGCTTTAGAATCTTAAAAAGGTCAAGGGTTTAAGATTTAGTGGGGTGTATTTCCAGAATATAGAATTATGTGTATAATTGTGTTTTCATTAGTATATAATAGGGGTGCAACAATACATGTATCTGTATTGAACTGTTCAATACAGTGGTCTCGGTTCAGTACGCACTATGAATCGAACAATACGCAATTTTATATTTATTTTATCAACTTCTGATGATGCACTTAATGGATCTGCGCTCGACTACTCCGCCTTAGGTTGCATTGTCGAGTGCAGTGCCACTACACTGCGCCTCCCACATTCATTCAGACCAAGCAGCTGAGACAGAAGATATCAAAAATCCTCCACCATCCTTCAGATCCTGGGTTTGGAACTACTTTGGTTTTCATATTAGGTATGACCCTGAAATTTAATTTAAAAATTTTACTTTTGAGTTGAAACAAATGTTGGTAATTTCAATAAACTACAAGTAAAAAAAGGCATGGAAATTTCTCTTTTTTTTATTGCAAAAATATCAAAACTGTGACACTAAAGTATTGAACCGAACTGAACCGAACCATGAATTTTGTGTATCGTTGCACCCCTAGATAATCACCTGAAAATATGAATTGTTTTTGCTGGTTTAGAATGAGCCTTTTATATGCGGGACCTTTTCCAAGGAGCCGCCATGTTAACCCTTTACAGGGCACTCATTGAAGACGAGATGATGAGATGAGATTTTTCCTTTTTTGACTTTTTAAAAAAGTTTTCAGTTTTAGGCTGCAAATCAAAGTCAATAAAGTTACCACATATGGTCACGTGCCCATCTAGGATAAAAAAAAAAAATCCCAAAAATATGTGGGACATTTATTTCCAAATTAACAATCAGACATATGTCTTACGGAAAAATACTTTTACCTGTATACCTTTACATACAAGTGTTTCATTTTTGAGGCCCGTTGGTTTAAGGGTAGCTTTAGATCCAGTCAGATCCAGACAGAGTACTTGCAAATGCACTTCTCACAGTAGCTTTTTCCTTCTTTAACAACCTTGGCTTTCCCCTGCAGAGTGTTGGAGGGGATGAGGGTCAGTACAGTTTCATCCCAAAACAAACAAGCTCGCCTGACATCACTGACCTCTCTACACACGGTCATGAGATGCTCAGACACCGCCGAAGCACTCCCGTGACTGTTATAAAACTGAATGTTATTAATGAAGCAAAGCTGTTATACAACAGCTCACCTTTGGTTCTTGAAGCGGTGATCAAACCTGGTGGAGGGAGAAAAGGCAATTTTTTTATAAAACTCCATAACACCAAATTATATGATTATGAAGACCCATAACTTCGTCTTTCTTTTCACAAAGTTGCATTGTGAACACTCCAACAACTACAATTATGATGATCGTTGTGTAATTGTGCAGCCCTGCAGAGTGCAAAGATCTTTCAACAAACTACACTCCTTAATATTCCTCCCACTCTTTGGATTTTTTCCTTCCCGCTGTCTGTTTGGCTTGTAAAAAACATCAGTTCACACTAACCAACATCTACATGACCTGATACTTTCCCCTCGAGCCACAGTGTCTCCTGCCTGTTGTTTTTGTCTTCACACGTTCGACTTCATTTGGAAGCTGCAGTATGTCAGCTCTAATCAGGTCAAGTAGATATTTATCTTAAGAATACACATGTATGTAAACAGTGGGATGAAATTTACTGTGGTTTATTCACTGGTGCAACAACAACACGTTACAAAGTAGTATAGTAGCAGTATACAATGGCGCAACATAATACCATAAATACAGTGATAAAATAGGTCAAAGTAGGTATAGACACAGTACAGTATGTGGTGCAGTGATTCTTTGGGACCAGTTCTGGGCTTGCATTACAATAAAAGACTCGTCCAGATCAGATTGTGATCCTGTAGTATTAATGAAGATTTATGAATGACATGTTTTCACTGTGTTGTTGTTTTGTTTGGGTGTTTTTCCCATCTGGAATCATTTATTCACTTTTTTTATGTACGGGAGTGTGCCTCCATAATATAAGGGTGTTCATGTGTCATGGAAACAATAATATACATATATTATGTATGTACTAAGCCTTTAAAAAACTAATGCAGATTACTTTAAGCTTGCTTTAAGTATTACTCTTTACTAAGATCAAGTTTAGGACCACCCCAAAGTTATTTAGCAGTTTATTTAATTTGTCTACCTCCCTGCTTTGCTAGATAGATTCAGTAAAATTATGGTCAACCTAAAGGAGACATTGTCAAACATGGTACCATTTTAATACCATGATGACACAGTTTGACACATAACTCTGTGTCCTTGTCTAGGTATGTGTGTGTACACTGTACACACTTTTCAGCATACTGTAACCTGACTTGTATAACTCTCTAGTATTGTATCAATATCTTACCATCCTTTTCTTGATGGCATTGTATCTGTCCAGCAGCAGCAGAGTATTTAGTTAGTCAGTAAACTTAAAGGACTTGGTAATAGGCGTAATAGCAGTCGGAGCAAGGGTGTTTTATTCTACTCCATAGCAGACATGCAATATGGTTTGCAGGCAACTGTAACAGAGCTGGTACATAAACCCCTCCTATATGAGGATCAACATAGTATTATAGGAGTATGGGAGTATTAAACAACATTTGCAATATTGTAAGTAGTAATAAATAAATAAAAGATGTGTGTGGGCTGGGTTAGCATTTAGCTGCAGGAGAGAGAGAGAGGTGTGTGGACGGACCAGAAGAGCAGTGCCAGGTGCTGGGATATTATAATATAAGAAGAGATACACACATGCACATGCATGAATTACTGCAATTATTGTAATATAAATATGAGTCAATACATTTCAATAAATGGGTTTTTATTTTTTTTAAATAATTCAAAGTACTTTTATTTCATAATGCCACACTTATTTCCAAGCTCTTTTAATTTATATGACCTATATTTAAAAGAAGTTGGAACGTTTATCTCAGAGCAGCAAGACCAAACACAGCTTCCAGGGCCATCGGAAAACAGGGATGATGAGGTGTTTTGTTTCTGAGACATAATGTTAATGTAATTTGTCCAGTTTTGTGTCTGGGGAGTCAGTCATAACCAGGCAGGACACCAAGTGAAACTAATCAGGGACAGGTGCATAATCAAAAACAAGGCAGGAAGTAGAAATGCAAGACATAGACAGGGGAGAACTACAAAATAAAACAGGAAACACAAAACAAACTCTAAATTGTTACACACACACACACACTTCTTCCACTCTACTGTCCTCAATCTTCATCCCTTCATTCATCCCCTCCCTACCTCTTGTGTCATCCCTGTATCCACCCATGTCATTTTCTCTTTCAGATGCAGGTGTTTATGCACCTTTACGGAGGCTTTACTGTTGTTGACAGTACAATAACAGACTAGACCGGTGATTACACACATCTGTCTGCAAACATGGCTGTATTAGGTTAGCTTCACATGCCTCCTCTAACTGCAACACGTACCCCCAAAAGGGCTGATTGGGCTAGACTAGACACAGAGGCTGGTGGACAGGATATAAATCATTTTTAGCCCTTCATCCAACTGTCACACTTGAAGTTAATTACAGGAATATATTTCATAGTTTGACCTAAATACTGAGGAGAGGTGTGAGGCTACATTTCATGTTTTAACCTAAAGTTTTCAGGTAATTGTAGGTATACATTTCACAGTTGAACCTAAGTACGACAGTTGATGACAGGGATACATTTCATAATTTGCTTTAACAAGGAGACTATCCAGTCAGTGGCCTCCAAATGTCCTAGGCATACATGTTACAACTATTACAAGAGAATACCACAACTGTTTTACTGTAAAGCCCTGGAGGCAAGAATTTGTTCGATTGAAATTCTCAAAGGTTTAGCAGGTAAGAGAGATAACATTATGAACCCAATAGACTGTCAACACTGTCAAACAGACCATTTCAGATTCATTTAATTATCACTGATTATCCCTTTCTCTAGAATCGGGTGTCATTTCTCTTGGTATCTGTGCAGTGGATTCCATTGTATATCTATAAACCACTGGTTCTCTAACTGTGGGTCATATGCCACTGGTGGTACGTGACCTCCTTGTGGTGGTACTTGGAGGAATCTCTGAAATATTTTTTGAAAATGAAATGAATTCATTTACATAATACAAACACATAATACAATCAAAACACTATGTTGATGATGGAATGTCATTTGAAATAAGCTTTTCATTTGCCACAATATTTTGTTTCAGTCTTACACATTCAGTCACGTTTATGCAGGTAAGCTAATATAACAATATAGGTAACATAGTGAGTGGAGGTAAAGGTGTAGATCAGGGTTTTTATTCAAGCAAAACTATAAATAATCTTCTCATTAATAATAAACCTGACTCCTGTGTAAACTGTCAGTTAACGACAGTCATGATGGTGGTAGATGATGGTAGAGGAGAGTTGGTACGCCTCAGTAACACTGCTATAAATGATCAATCATTATTTCTCACTTAATATTCATGTGTCATGTGACATGAGAACCAAGTAATCCACTTTTCAGACTTGAGCTTAAAGGGGAACAAATACCTCAGTAAGATATATTACAGCTTCAAACAAGTTTAAAAACCGAATGCAAATGGAGTTTGAGAAGATACATAATAAGACTTCTGAATTTTCCCTTTTTGCGGTAGTAAAACAAAACAGCTTCTTAACCTTTCATCATGTTTTTAATAAGCATGTGTATGTTCTTTTTTCACCAAACTGTCTTGGACAGTATACCACTGAGTTACAACTACACTACAGTTCCCAACTTACTCTCTCTGTATAGATTTTCCCAGCCAGTCTGGGGATTTGGAGTGCTCAAAGGGCAGTTTTCTGTAACCTCTTGGACTACTGTTTCCAAACTCGGTATAAAGATTCCCAGGGGCCTCTTGGGAGTTCTTCATGGAAGAATATGATTTCAATTTAACTAATTAAGATGAGGACAGTGGCTGTTTTGAGAGGATTCATTTCCAGAACTAGCATGAGAGAGAGCAAGAGATTAACACAACACTGTACATTACCTAAATGTTCTTAGGTGAGAATTTTAGACAATCTACCTGACCGACATTTTGTGTGTTTTGTATCAAGTGTATAAATGCATGCAGTTGGCAACCCAGTGGCCCAGGAGCTCAGTGTTCTTGTGACAGAAGGACTTTAGTGTGTTGACTGCTCAGCCAGGAGAAACATTTGGCTGTCATCTCCAATACACTCCAGTCATGTGCTGGCAACCAGGAATAACTGTGCACTAGCCCAACCTGAAAATTAAAGGTACAGCAAGGCAGTCAATGTAGTCTCACTACAGTAAGTCCCAACCCTGCTGTATACCTGTACATTTTCCCCAATAAATACAGCAAACACATAGCTACATTATTTGCTCAGACATCCAGAGACCAAGTGCTGCAGTGTCTGGAATAATACTACCTGGTAGCAGGTTTTCTGTGTGTCAATTATGGTATGGTGATTTGATTAAACACAACTATATTTAGGAAATGCATTAAGTAAGCACAATGTAAATTTAAGTTTAGTCACATATTAATGTTCTATCCACCTTAGTCGATATTGTACTAAAGGACCAGTATGTAGGATTTAGTGGCATCTGGTGGTGTCCCCTTGGCTCATTCTCTCCTTCCACTCCCTCTGGGCAACTATAGAAACATGGTGGGTCAACATGGTGGACTCACTGTAAAGTAACTAAATAGAATTATTACTATTTTCAGGTGATTATACACTAATGAAAACAGTACCAATGGACTTTCAAGTTGTGCAACTTCACAATCACCAAATTAAAATTTGTCAAGTTACCAGTAAGGTGTGGGGAACAGGAACAGTTCCACTTTGCCTCATCAGTTATCCAGTTTTCTATGCTTTTTCAAGGCTATGGTGTATTTGATCCTCAGAAGACTTTTTATATAATATTCCTTTAATTATGGCTCCTGCCTGCAGGACTAGGATGAGGATGAAGATAGACTTTAACATTAAGGTGAAAATTGCAACAGATTCACCAAAATTCTGCTGCATGTACGTACTGTACATCCAGTCTGACAGACGAAACTCCTTCAGTAAACACAGAGGAGCTGGGAGGATGGAGAGTGTGTAAGAGGAGGAGGATGGAGAGAATTGCTGTTTTTGGATAACTGTGTTGGAGCATCTACTGAAGAGGAAGGAGGGGGTCTCAGAATGGCAGCAGGGCCTGGACATTCAGCACCTGTGTGGTTTTCTTGGCCATGCCGATTTCCGGTGGTGAGATTTTTGGTTGTGTATGAGCAATCATGCGAAGCAGCCAACCACAACATAATTAGTCATGAAGAGAAATGACAAGCAGACACATTATAATACATTTTGATGTGATGTGACTTTATCACCTGTGTTAAAATTGTCTGCTCACACTGCCAGATGGACATAAGATATGAGACAACCATTTGTGCCAACATTTGTCCTTTCAGAAAAGGAATTCCATTACTAATTACTCATTACTTTCATAAAACTGCAATATTACATTACCCATTTGTTAAAAAGATCGCCTCTGTATGAACCCTGACAAAGTCCCCTTATTTCATTCTGACTCTCTGATCTTTATCTAGGTTTTTCCCGACCACACAAAACGTGTTTTCTTAGGGAGGTGAGTAAAGGTTGCATTCATTTACTGCTGCGTGTCCTCCTGACAGGATCCACAAACATACTGACAGCAGAAGCAGCACAGAACAAACACACACTTGTTTTCACGGTGTTGTAAGTATGTTAACATTTAAGGTAGCTTTCAGTTCAATGACCAATCGGCAACCTCTACGGCTGTGAAGTGAAGCCAACGCAGGAGTGCTAAAAACTGCAGTTCCTAAAACGTCCACTTGAGGCTGGCTACAGAACAAGTCAAGTCCCGTATTAAAATTTCCAGATTCACAGCAGAAATAAACATGTTTACAGCCTGGTACAAAAACCAGTTTTGGCCTCTATACCTAATTTCCTCGTTCATGACAACTGTACTGAGGGTGAATTTATATGGAACTCACCTGTTCAGATTATGTCAGTTAAGAATGTGGTTTGTCTGATTTGATTTGAACATTTTTGCTTTGGCCGCCTGTTGAGTATGATGAAGGTTACTTTCCTTTTTCACACAATTTTTACTATGATGAGAAAACAGTCTTCAACAATCCATCTTGCCTAAAGTGAAATCGAGACCAAGAAGCACCGCCAAAGGAAACACATCTGTGAGAACAAAAAAACTGTGTGCTGTGTTTGTGAACTAATTCTTATATTATATTTTTTTGTTAGTTCATAAGTAAAAAATATAGAAGAAGATCAGGATATAACTCATATAAAACAATATTCACCATGTCAAAGATATATGCAGATTATCTATGGTTTAAATGGCAATTATCAGAACAGAGATCTCCAAACATTGACTGGTGTTCCTGTTACACTGGTGAGTTAAAGTACTGCTGAGAAAACTTCAACTATGTGACTCCCCCTGAAAATGAAGTCTGTTCTTTGGGGATTCTCCACAATGCCTAACTGCAGGTGGTGTTACAAAACCACATGAGCTGTTCAAGCTTTCATTGTAAATTAACCTAATTTATAACTAATGGGGGGATGCTCTACCAACTGAGCTAAACGACAGCTCATTTGGTAGAGCATCCGCCCCATGTGCAAAGGCTCAGTCCTTGCCATGGCGGCCCAGGGTTCGATTCCGACCTGTGGTTCTTTCTCGCATGTCATTCCCCATCTCTGTCTCCCCACATTTCCTGTCATTCTTCAAGCTGTCTCTGTCAAATAAAGCTAAAAATAATAATAATAAATTAACCTAATGCTGACTTCTTCTGTCCAGCTTTGTTTATATCCGTTTCATAAAAAGAAAAGAAATTCATCATATTTTCTCAGGAGATGATACAGTGAACTTTTTCTGTAGAACTTCAATGTTTGTTTCACAGAATAAAGCTGTGGTTCATATTTATGACATACTATAAACTGTATTTATCACCAGTATGAACAGACCGTGATGCCAAAGCCACAAGCACTACAACAACACTTTCTGTTCTCCTCACACACACACACACACACACACACACACACACACACACACACACACACACATAAATATATATATTTTACTTTCTGATGCAATACTCTGATGTCCTCCATGCTCCCTGCTCATGTTGCCATGGTACCAAAATGATAAAGTCACGGGTCAGCGACGCGAGGTTCTCGTATTATTAACACAGTCCACAAAAATTGTAACTTCAGCCTTGAATTTAGGCCAAATCATGAGACAAAACACTAAACCACCTTTTATTATTTAGTTCCAGTGTAAAAACCTCCAAATGAAAATTCCCTGCTGTATCAGAAAATGTTTAAAAACTCACATTTTAACATTTTAGCCTAAAGTTTGCCTTAAATGATCAGTGGCTATTATAAGATTTTAAGATAAATTGTGACAAGTAAAATGATGCTATTAAAAATACAGTAATAAAAAGTAAAGCTAACTCAATAATATCTGTAAATGAGCTTCTTGGCTTCAGGATTCTGCAGCTCATCCATCCTGTTTTGCACGTGACTCTCAGGTTTGGCCCGCTCAATCCAAACAATGAGTGTTGTTTTCACCTCAGGGGCATGACAGAGACAGGTATGCATTATCAGTCATCAGAGGTTGCTGGCAGGCATATGCAGTCATTCACTCTATTTACCAATTATAGTAATCAGAGGGGATGTTTGCTTTATGCTGCTTCCTCTTTTCTAACAACAAAGAAGATGTGAGCCAGCAGAGTTAGCATTCGTCTTCTTTATACTTTATACACAGCAACACCAGGACAGCAGGCACCGGTGTGCTCATTGTTGCCACATTAAAAAAACAGATATGGTCACAATGACAATGTTAACATGTTGACCTTAAGCAGGTTTAATGTTTGCCACATGGCTGAATTTTGCGTAAATGTCTAAAACAAAACATCTAAAATGATGTCATTTGATGTAACGTGCAGCCATAAAAGTTTCATCTTATTTGTTGGTTCTGTTGTTGTTGTCTTAGTGTCTTATGTAAAGCACTTTGAATCACTCTGCATGAAATGTGCTACACACATAAAGTGGCCTTGTCTTGCTTCGTTGCACGCTGGGCACTCAAAGGTTTTTTTTGAATGAGCCGATGCCAGCAGTCAGAACTGACCACATGAGGGTAGCTGTACAGGGACTCACTGTGAATTGTCAGGTTTTGTTTTACATTGGAAGATATGCACAGCTGCAGTGGCTTTGTGGCTGGTTACTAAGAGGCTCTGTCTCTTTCTAGGAAAAGAGAGAAAGAGGGGCTTGTGGGTAAGAAACGAAAAAAGAAAACAGGAAGGGGAAAGGAAGTGTGAGAAGGAGAGTTGACAAAGGGAACAAGAGGAAGGAAAACAGTAGGTGGAAAGGCATACAGGAGTGTGAAAATCACGGTGGGAAGGTGGGAAAGAGACTTGTGAGCAGGAGGTTGTCTGGTTCTGTGTTGGACGAGACTTGATTTGATCTCAGGTCACTTGCAGCTCACACCAGTCATCCCCAGTTAATCATCACACCCAAAAAGGCACCGGAAGCAATCTGTGCCGCTTCATCAAACACAACACCACATCTTCTCCTCCCAAAGTCTGGGCAGTCGTACCAACCACCTCCAGGATGAGTTGTCTGTGTCAAAAATCTGTTTCCACCTCATCTCGAGGTGTACATCATGTGGTGTTTGCTACATCGCCTCATCAAAAGACTTTACTGTTGCTCAGACACAGTGCCATGAACAGAATCCTCTTTCAAAACCGATCTATATCTCTCTGTTTACAACAAGGTTAAGCATTAAACACAGTTGAGGGTCAGCTCAGGAATGTCTATTGTACTCCTGCTGATCAGGTGTGTTGTAACCCCGCACTATCAACAGTCAGACCCAATTCTTGACATTTCAGCAGAGCTTAAAGCCAAAGTCAACTCCTTTTGTGTGTAAAAGTCCTGACTGTGCAGCATGCACTAGTCATGACTGCATCATTACTGTACACTCACAACAAAGATCTACGAAAAGGGTGTAAGTCATGTACCAGTTTGCCTTTATTCCAAAAGGCATGTTAAAAATGTGGAGCATGCATGGGTGAATTATGGTCTGGCGTTTTATCGTCATCTTGAGGTTGAAATGTGGGTTTAATGGAACATGAGGGCTCTGCCATCAAGGAATGTGGTCGCGCAAGGCACTGATTGGGGCAAAGTTTTGTGTTAAACTCTGCGAAACAGGCTCTGTTCATTCGGAACAGACCTGGATTTTACCAAAATCTGTCGTTACATTATACGGGGAAGGAGTCTTATGTGGCTTCTCGTTCCACACAGTAAAGCAAAGTAATGGCGCACCAGGAAGAACCCACACTTTACTCAAATATTTACAGTACGATTTAAACAGCGACGGCTTTAACAGAGTGCTCGGGGAGATTTTATGATAGTGAGCGCAGTGTTTTTCCAAGGTTCTTTTTCCCCTGTTGTCTTTGTTGGGTAAATATACTTAACCAGTCCAGTGATGTTGCAATGTTAATCTGACAGAAATGAGCCTATAGAGCTTTAATATGCATTAATACCTGAGACTTATTAAACCTTTCTCCAAACAGTTTTCCTGGCATGTGCAAGACGATATCTGCAACATGTCACGTTTTGACACAAGCTTTTAACAAAAGGCCAATAATAGCAATTACAGATAATCCGGCCAAGACAAACACCATGACTCAATTTCTAGATCATGTGCACGTGTGGACACTGATGTCATCCTTACTGTGTTTCTCCAAGTCTCCTTGGCTCATACGCTTTCTTTTCAGTGATTGTCCACCATAATCAACTCCTGCTCCTTGTTAATATATGGATGTCTCCAGCACCACCTGTTGCCTTAGTAACAGATTGTTTTACAGGATGATCCAGCAGGCGGTCTTGGTATTGTGTACAGATAGAATTAGTTCCATGTGTGGATGGCTGTGGCAGGGCTGGAGCGAGGGACAAGTCATTAGTGTCGGTGTAAACTGGGAGGGTGTGGGTCCAATCTGACTGGCTCATGCTTATTCTCAGACTAATAGACAGTGAAGGCTCTGGAAGAACATTAAGGAAAATCCATAATGGATTAACAAATGCAAGAATTCCAGCTGAGTCTGCACGCTGGATTGCATCAATCCAAAAATAACACAAAGCTGCTATCAAGGCTCCTCTATTATGTGCGAATTCAACAGCTGTATCGATCAAGAAGAGATATTACAAGTAACCAGCATTTTAGAACTTTATGACAAAACACTGTGCTGAATGACTCAATGAGTCATATTCTTAGGAACAATGCTATGTCTTGAAATGGTTTTCAAGTAACATGAATCATGTGTAACGTGACACGACTCATTCTACTGCAATGAAAGTTTTTACAGAAGGTCATTGATTGCCATCTCATTAAACCTCACCATGTCAGGTTAAAGAATGGAAATACTTTGATCACCCTCTGATAAGAGTGTGCAGAAATGTTCTCTTAAAACTTGGTGAAAGGGTGTAGCCTCGGCCAAGAAAGAAGAAATAATTTTTCTTTTTTTCAAATTTGCATACCATAGAACACTGGACTATTTGCCTTCGTGGAGGTCTGTACTCTCTGAGTGCCCTTCAAGTGAATCTATGTTGCCTTTCATTCCTACCATTGCAACATTGTTATGATTGCATTGTTGCATTATTGCATTGCTTTGGTTGAACACCATGTAACTGTGGTCTTGAGTCAATAACAAATCTGAAAACAGATAGGGTTTTTCTTAGAAATTCAAACTCCAGCAATGCTTCCTTTTATTTATTTCTAAGAAAAAAGGGATGTTAAAATATATGACTCCACAGAAGAACTAGCTTTGAATATCAAACTTTATTTGTGCCTCTAAATAAAAACACATATTGCTACTGACCACTACTGACTGCTAGTCAGTAAGTAACCAGTTTCACAGCAAAAACACTATCAACAAAAGCCTGAAACTTTTCAAAGCACCACTTCAGAATAATCCACCTCTCTGCTGGTGCATCACTTCATATTTTGACTGAAATATTGCTGGTGGTGGTACAGTGGTTTTGTGCAGAGTTTGCATGTTCTCTCCGTGTCGGCGTGGGTTCTCTCTGGTACTCCGGCTTCCTCCCACAGTCCAAAGACATGACCTTAACAGGTTAACTAGTGACTCTAAATTGGCTGGTGTGAATGTGATCTATATGGTTGTCGAAGGTTTTGATAAACTGCCGACTTGTTGAGGGTGTGCCCTGTCTCTCACCCGGTGCCAGCTGGGATCCAGCACCCTACAACCTTTATAAGGATAAGCAGTTTCAGAAAATGGATGGATGTAACATTTTTTGTCACAAACAACTAGATTTGCTTGTCTTGTTTTATACTTATATTAAAGGTTTTTGAACATAAACACAGCAAACTGTGCTAGAAACAGGGAAAACATTAATATAAGATATATACTTTGGAGTAAACAGAGTTTTTTGTATGTGTTTGTTTCTTAAAATATAGAACTGTGATAATTTTGCTGGCCTCACACTGTGGTGATATCCTGTGAAGCGACACAGAGTTCTCAAATTGATGTGGATGAGTTAAGAATGACTTTGACCTGACAAGCAATTTATCAAATGTGTCTGTTTACCCCATCTTGTATCCTGCTGTTGCTCTTTTTATTATGCTGACATCCATCCCTCTGAGTCAAATATACAAGTACACACATGCTTGACTGTGTGTGTATGTGTAAATGTGGTTGTTGTCATGCAGCAAAGCAATGTGCCTCCTCGCCTCCATTTCTTCAGCACTAATGTCAACAGAACGTAGAGCCTGAAGCTGGCAACCCAAGAACTTTACACTGAAATTAACATGAAGGGATGTCATGTTAGCCATGTTAGCGATTACGCTGGTGGGTGATGAAGGCCCATTTATGGGAGCATATGAAACGTGACTGGCAGAGAGCAGCTCTGGGAGGGGAGAGGCAGACGGAGAGGGCAGCAAGGTCAACTGGGAGCCTGGAAAAATCATAGGCAAAGAAGGAAAAAAAAGGAAAAGGAAAGAAAAAGAGGCAATGTGGAGAAAAATGTGAGTGTTAATGTGAGGGCTAAGCCAGCAGGGAGAGGAAAGATAGATGAAGGTGAGGCTTAGAGAAACAGAGACAGAAAAATATCTAATAAATATAATAAACAATTTACCTTTCTGTGTGGAGTTACATGTTCTGTCTGTGTGGGTTTTCTCTGGGTTCTCCAGCTTCCTCCAACAGCCCAAATAACATAGTACAGGGAAAACTGTGGTTTCATATAGCTTGAACTCAATGTTTTATCCGTTTTGATTTTCAACAGCATTGTTGGTTATGCTTTCTTTCAGCTTCCAAATAATGTGTTTTAAATAATCCAATTAAAGATCAGCTTGTCGAATATTTCCACACATATTTCCAGACCTCAACAATTACTTTAGTTTGAGCTTGGTTCTGCTCGAGGTTTCTGCTTCTTAAAGGAAGTTTTTCCTTGCCACTGTTGCCCTTGGAAAGTGTCATGATTTAAAATAAATAATATTGTATTCATTTATGTATATTATAACAAACAGAACTGATCAATTAGTAATTCAACTGAACCCAACTGTTGTTTTTTCCTTAAAAGAGTATTGCGCAAGTATTTGCTTGAAACAATAGTGTCCGTCATGTCAAACTAGAAAACAAGAGACACACTTCCATGGTTCAGCTTTGTGTCACAAGTGAATGTCAAATGAGATAAAGAACAGAAAAAGAAAACAGCTGTCATGTGTAACTCATCTAAACTTGTCACCTCCATACTAGGCTACAAATTGCCCCATGATGCTTTACATACTGTACATTCCTTTGTAACTAAGAAAAGAGTCCATTCATGAAAAGAGCAGAATGAGTGTCAGGCTGTAAGATCAGTATAAGATATGAAACAATATGTTGTCAATCTTAATTGTTATATAATTCTCAGTGCACTTAATTAATCAGTGTGCTGTCAAAAATCACAGATGGAATGTTTCAAGTTTCTTCTCAAAAATGAAAAAAAAAAACTGGACTAAGAAGCTTTACATATAGTTATTGTGAATATTACCCGCCGCAGTGTAGATATATTATATTATTATTTTTCAAATATTTAATGTTTCAGCATCCAGTCTTCTCTTTACTACTTTATTACTTTAATACTGTCTGTGCAGCCTTGGCCTTGGAGATGAGCCAACAACATATTTAAAATGGGTAACTGCAAATCTAACATTTCAGGAAGTCATTCTGTCAGCCATTTCCTCAAGCTTCCCAGATTACAGGGCCATGAGTGTGCTTGTGTCGCTGCACCACACTTCACATTATCCTTTCGTCACCTCCTAAACATTCACCCAGGTGTTTCCCTAAGGTCACCATTATGGTTTATTGTTGTTCTGACTGACAGGGGGCGGTCCGGCTCTGTTAGGGGTGTAATTATGAATGTGGTTTTGGCAACTGATGGCATTGCTGTCATTGTATGTCTACAGTGACACACACACTGAAAGACAGAGAGAGAGACAGGAGGAGGTGATAATACTCACTGTCTGCCAAAGTAAAGAGGGGACATGGGGAGAGCTGACAAACAAAAGAATGTTTGAGATGACAGCAGAGAACAACAGAATTCCTGATGTGCATAGGTGCAGGTATTTGAGTGGGCGTGTGTGTGTGTGTGTGTGTGTGTGTGTGTGTGTGTGTGTGTGTGTGTGTGTGTTTCATGATTTTTTTGGACACATACCACCGATCCCAGAAGTACTGCACTACAACACTTGTCACTGAAACCTACAGCAAAAGACAATATAGACATGTGCACTAAGATGTTTATATACCATGGCCGTAATCTCCCCAGAGCCTATGTAAACTCATACAACAACACACACACAAACTTTTATACAGAAACATCATATCTGATGACGTGGAAATTCTATTGATTTTAAACATTTTCATGTCCGGGAAAGAATTGGTTGAGTCACCTTTTTTGACCTTTCTTCATTCTCTTACAGGTGTTGTCAAAAGCCCTCAGACTCGTCATTGCTGAAAACGGATGGTCAATTTCCAGAGCCAGTGCATTATTTGCACAGAAGACTATCCAGACTACAAGAAACCATCTTTACATATTAGTTATATACATTTAATGCCCTCATTGCAGACAGTAGAGAGATGGAGAATGAGCAACAAAGGTTGGGACACACACCAGAGATGTTGCAGTTCATGGTTGGTACCTTGACCACCCTTTTTTTCATATTTGGAGAAAGGTTACAGCATCAAAAAGCTCAAAGTGCACATTATCCAGAGCTGTAGATTTGACAGACTGACTTCTAAAAGTCACAAATATGTAGACATGAGACTAGACTTAGTCTTGACTGCAATGAGGCCCCTATATGACCTATGATCAAAGAGATCTTGCAGGTTCATTGCATATCACTGTGTGAGATGTTTCTGATCAAATCTTGTTTTGTTTTACATTTTTCAGTCAGTCTGTGCAACAGCAATAGACAATGAAATAGTAGATTCAACGCAGGATGATCCTCCTATTTCATGTCAAAATGGCTGCTTTCAGCCTTATTGGATTGTACAACTGATGCCTGTTGAATCATACCTACAGAAAAAAGAGATGACTCACATGCACCACTCTCTTCTTTAAGAGCTGCGTCAGACAGAGTTGTAGCATTAATCACATTGTGAGAATTTGATACTAAATGTCAGACACTGTTGTTGTGATGCAGGCCATCTCACACTATGTAAGAACCAAAATGGCCACCTCTGTGGCTGTGAAGTGAAACCAATGCCAGTGCAAAAAACTACAGTTTCTCAAACGTCCACTTGAGGCTGGCTACAGAGCAAGTTCTCTCCATAACACCCCATATTAAAATGTCCAGCTTCACAGCAGAAATAAACATGTTATGGTACAAAAAAAAACACATATATGGCTTTATAGCTTTAGAGTTTCTGGATTTCTGTATAACTTTTATAAAGGCTTAAAGTTATGCATAATTAACAGCATGATACAGACGGCTTGTTCACCAATGATCCACTTCCTCGCCCACAATGACCATGTTTTATACTGTCTATGTGTAGAACACAATAACACATCTTTGAAAGAAAAATGTGTAAATGCATTTTATTTGGTCAGCATTCAGAGTAATAGTCCCACAAAGACTTATTTAACATAAAATACATTTATTTACTAATATACTAGACCAGAAGGAACCCCAAATCTACTACTAAAGTCTGCTATCAATACTGTGAAATGTTTTGGATGTCTCTGAAGTCTCCACAGAACAGTTTTTTGTTGCCGAAAGAAAGAAACTATGTAATGTCACGGGGGAAAAAACAAGTTATTAATCCATGAACATGAAGGACCAGTACTGAGAAGCCTCCTTCACAGTTCACCCTGCATGCAATATATTTCATGCTGCCTACATGGGAGCCAGAAAAGACACACCTTTAATATCCCTCTTTAGCGTTTGGACTTGGTGCTCATATACAATGCCAACTTTCCTTTCATTTGTCTCCCTCAGACTGGCTAAAACTGTCACATTGCTGCCTTTGGACCAGGTGTGTGTCACTGCAGTATGCGTAGGTGTTTACTGTAAATCCCATTTCAAACAACAGTTTGATGATTAACAAGGTCTCTGCGTTTTTAGTACACAGCAAAGCAGATCTTAAGAGACAAATAGTGGCTTTAACAGAAACTTCTAGTGCACCTGTCAAGGTTTTGACATTTCCAAGCCGTGCTTTGAAACAGCTCACTGCTTTACCGAGAAAGAAATAACTGCCAATTCCTGCCAACAAGCCCAGGTGTGCGTCTTCTGCCCCAGTTCCCAAGAAAGGCAGGTGAACTTGTGGTTGATTCAGGACTGTAATGTGTGGGAGTGTTCATCGCTCATTTGTTGTAGCCAACTTTTTCTGTAGCTTGTAGATTTGTTCTAATTTTTGGATTCCAGTTTTCAAAAGCCTCCTTGCACACCTTACATGGCTGCTTCTTTATTTGATATCTGGAGTTCTTAAATTTTTCACCTCATTTCAAATGACATATATAACTATATATATATATATATAATATATTATATATATATTATTTATATATAATATCTATCTATATATATATATATATGGTCAGTTGAGAGCTAAACTTGAGAATCTTTATAGATTTCATTACGAGTACCCACATCAATTAAAACCCAGAATTACAACAAATGCCTAATTTATTTTATATCCTGTTGAAGATATTCATTCAGAATACCTCTGCTGGATACAGTCTTAAGTCTCACTTTAAATGTACTAATAAGTAATTTAAATACCTTTTAATTAGGTTACATTTCAATGTGAATATGAAGAACACGATTTCTGAGCCATAAGTCATTTATTCTTTATTCTTCATTTGGACCCCCCCATTAGCTTCCTTGAAGTGGCCACTAGTCTTCCCGGAATCCAGGAAGACTTAAATGACATGTACATAAAACAAAGTCATGTTTCAGCTAAACAACACAGAGATGCACATGGTGCAAGCAGACGTGAACCTTGCCAAGGTTTTTCTGTAAATTCCAGATGAGTCACTTGAGCAGCTGTTCCCCCATCTGATTCATGCAGGGATAATGAAGGCGGGGAAAGCGGTTCCTCAGTGTATGCAAAGACCTTCTGACAGATGTCACCTCTTGACAAACATAAATCTGTCAGCAACACCGTCAGTCGGATGGCAAAGCCTGGGTGGAAATAAACATTCTGGTCGACAGAGCAGAGAGAAGAACCGTATGTGAAACTCAGAATGTGATGACTCTGGCTGCCACCATCTTTGCAGTCCTGCCTCTGCCGCCATCTAAAAGTTGCCAAAGACGTGGATCGTTGTTGGAGCTGAGGTGGGCTGAATGACACCTGGTGTAACAGTACGCACCTGTCAATTGAAGCGCTAATGTTGTAACATGTGCATAGCTTTAAGCCTTACTATAATTTGAATGAGTGAGTTAACTAGAAAATTGGCCTCAGTATAGCTGTCATGAATGAGGAAGTCAGCTATATAGAGACTAAAACTGTTTTTTTTTTTTACCAGGCTATAAACATGTTTATTTCTGCTGTGAAGTTGGACATTTTGACATGGGGGCTTATAGAGACTGACTTGTTCTGTAGCCAGCTTTAAGTGGTATTTTGTGGAACTGCAGTTTTTGGAACTCCTGCATTGGCTTTACCTCATAGTTATGCAGGTTACCACTTGGTGATAACACAGAAGGCCCTTTCTAGAGCCAGAGTTTGGTTAGTCAGTTCTGGGCTACTGTGGAAACATGGGGGTGCAACATGGCAGACATAGTGTAAGAGGACTAATCTGGTACTTACAGAGTCATTTTTTTTATGCACCCCTAGTGGTATCTAACTATGCAGGCATTTTGGGTTTTATTTTACATTCATTCATTTATCCAAAGTGACTTACAAAAGAGGGGAAACAATCAAGGTGCAGTGCAACAGTAAGTACAGTGACAGTTCTGGAGTGTGAACGCATGACAACACACAGCAAAAGGCCACAGGTCTGAGTCAATGCCTGGGCCAATGCAGCAAGGACGGAACCTACGCACATATGCTCTGAGCTAACTGCTGCTAACTTTGCAAGCATAAGTGGGGGCTTGTTGTACATTACAGTGAGTAGTGGAAGAAAGCCCTATGACTCAAGGCAAACACCCATAGAAGAGGATGGTTTCAATCCATCAACCTCTGGGTTATGGGCCGAGCACGCTTCCACTGCGCCACTCTGTTATATAAGGTAAAAAAAAATCTTTTTACATTAACAATAACTATATAAAGCAAACCTTTTCTTTTTTGTCATAGGGGGCGATCAGAAACATAATACAGAAATTGTTTCTGCCATCAAACTAATCACTGAGGAAATTCTGTTTTTAAGTATTATCATATAATTCAGCATTTGTTGTTGTTTGTTGTTGATGTTTCTCAATAATTTAGCAATCTCCTGTATGTATTCTTACAGAGTGCACTTTGTCCAACTTCTAAAAGAATCAGTGTTTTTTTTTTGGTTGTTTTTTGTATCTGGGTCTTGTGATAAGGTAAATCAGTCAACATCAGTGTTGACTGCCTTCTTTTCAACCTCTTTACTTCTCCATCGCCCACCCAGGCTTTAACAGCCTCAGTCCCATCACAAGGCAGATGACATTTGAGAAAAAAAAAAACACACACACACACACACACACACACTATCACACTTATACATGTTCTTTCTCACACACATGGTCAAAAGTTTCTCTCTTTCACACACACTCCCACGTAGATCTGAACCCTCTGTGCCGACCCCCGCCTCGCCCTGAGAAATGTGTCATATCAATGCTGAGAAGCAGGTCAAGCATTCTGTAAGTGCAGCAAAGTGAGATAATTGCAGCATAGACTGCTCTTGGCTTACTATTAAAACACCCTCACCCCCCAAAATCAACCAGTCTCCGCCCCCGTTTAGACCCAACCCTTCGCAACTCACTCAAGGCAGCAGCCACTGGTTGAAAAAGACTAGTATCCGTGGTAGTGAGCTGATCGTTTTGGGATGGACAGGTCATGAAATGCTCAGTGACGGAAAGATTAGTGAGCTGGACTAACGAGCTGTTTGATTGGTCTGATCTCCCGCTCTCCCAATCCTTCTCCTTGATGTAAATCCGTGTGATGTTCAACGGGTATTAGGTCACAGAGGCTGGTCTTACAAACGCACCAGCTTTTCAAGTTACTCCCAACGACTGGTACCTGGTCCTCCAACACCACTGCCACCTTTGCCTTCTATGTCTTTGAACCTTTAAGGGATGAAAAGTTGAGGGTGCAAGGAAGTGTGACCAAGTATATGTGAATGAGTGCAAGCGATCAAGCACATGTTAATGTTTGGGTAGGTATGGATGTAAGGGGAGGGAGGGTGACTGAGGGCACAAAAGGGTTCACAGTATCCCTGACATTCGGTTGGTTTTAATGAGGCCTTGTTGGAGCTGCTGTGGCCTGGTGTCCTCTTTTGAGATGGTATGTGTTGTGCTGGCACCAGTTTGTTGTAGGATTAACGCCACACACTTTGATGTACACTTAGTAACCAGACAAATAGAAACTCCTGTACACTTTAAAACAATTAGTCCTGTTACCTGTGTGAGACCACAGTTTCATACCTTATTCGGTTTTAATATGGTACAAGATAAGAAACCCATGTGATTGCAAAGATACTTCATAATTCACCAAGTCTATACATCTCTACCACAGAGCTGAACACCATTGTTCCAAAAATATATTCCTATATGGTGCTTTGAAGAAGGAGGAAGAAATGGTCCCTGGTCAACTTTTGAATACAATATTGGACATCTACCGTAATGTGTTCAATTACATTGAAATCTGGTGAGTGCTGTTTCTTCAAACTGGTTTTGTATTCCAAAAACACAACTGGCCATGTTTGCCGGTGGGAAGCCAGTGAAGAATTATCTACTTGTTTTTGCACTAGCGACTTCTATTGGATGACAGGAGAACCTTGTTGGACCAGGTGAAGCTTATCACAGATATTACCCAGTTCATGGAAGTGGCAAATTGTGTGTGTATCTACACTGTAGTTGACATGCTCTTCCTAAAAAAATGTATGTATCATGTTGTTGTGTTGGGGCTACAGTGGCTATGGCAGTAATAGATGGGGACTACAAGAACTGAGATTGGTCATGTTGCGTTTCTGATGCCAGTGGAGAGTGCTGAGAGTGAAGACAGCATGAAACAAGCTCATTCTATATATTAATATATTATTGCCTTCTCAGTAACACACATCTTTTTTGTGTCTTAGATTTGTTTATTAATTTTTAGTGACACGCCAGTATCAAAAGGTAACATTTCGAGTATCAATACTATGTCAAATATAACAAGTAAAAAAGCAAACAAGATCAAATAGAGTAAAGGAAAAGGAGACAAATCTACCAGCAATGTACAAGTCCATAAATATCTTGATGCCATGGTCACAGACCACAGAGAAAGTGCCCTATCAATCAAGGAGGGATGAAACACAGGATTCTTTAGTCCGTAGTCCAAATATAATGTAGAAATTACTCACAATTTCAATTTGTAACAAAGCCATTTCCACTGCAAAATCAATGCTAACCATCCGTCCGTCACTCATATAACAAACATTAACAACAATATAGTTATGTACGATAGATTGTCTAGTGCTGCCGTGGTAAATGGGGGTGGTAAAAATGAACTGATTTAAATAACAAGGTAGAATTTATTGGAGGACTATTGTATTGAAATACAATAAACAGGTGTTTATATTTTTCTGGTCGCGCATTGAACGTTGCCTATCTCCTGACCCCAAATTTGCTTCAGTATTTAGAAAAAGAATGACAGGAAAACCAAAGTGTATAGAGACAGGTTCCAACCTTGGTACAGTATATTAGGCAGACCAAGACCTCAAAAAGCTGTTACTGAAAAGGCCTCAAGCCTTAAAAATCATTTGAGAATGTTAATTGGTAATCTGTGACCTATGGATATAATGGGTCCTTTTTGAGCACAAATATGAAACATCCCCCACTCACAATATGAACATCATTGTGCGTCATGTGTGATCACTGCACATAAAAAAGAGCAGTCCTCTGTGTGTTTTCCAGCTGACCTGGATCTAATTATATCCACTACACTCAGGCAGATAGCCGCCAATCAAAAACAAAATTGACTACAGAGATGTACAATAGAGAAAAATAATATAATTGTGTATCAAATTAAACAAATTGGACTGACTTGCACTGTTTTTCATTGGGCTGGAAGCAGTGCTCTTTAACTCTTTGAGTATGATTCTTCTTTGTCTTTCAGGTCTTTCTTTGAGCAGACAAAGAGATTAGGGAAGGTATAAAGCGTTGTGTCATTTGCCATCGCCCCTGCTCTCTTCATGCTGTGACCGAATGGCCTGCGGGAGGTAACCACTTAAAGCCAGTCCGTGAGTCTCTTGGCATCTCCTAACATGTCTGCTGACCTTTCCTTGTTTTGTTTTTTTTCTTCAGACGGTCAGGACCCAACCTGAAAAGGGGGGGAAAGAGGTTCACAAAGCTAGTGGGTCAGTGGGGCTTCTTTATGGATTCAAGGGAAGATGAAAGGTTCCCCAATGGAAAAAATATTTTCTTTGGGGGAAAAAAATCTAGATTTTAGATATTTGCTGAATTAGCATCAAGATTAACAAACTCCTTTTAATATGTATCAATGGTATTATTGGGGGTTCCCAGAAGACATTTGACTTTGATCAATAAATTCAATTCTCTCATCCTATATTCTTACTCTGTGACCTATAGGGGAATCGGAGGAGTGGGGTGGGAAGGGGGGAAGGTTTTTTTTTATTTTAATAAGACCTTTGAGGTAAACACAAATAGACGACTTCCCATAGACATCATCTCCTGTCAGAAGAGATGACCCACAATAAGTGAATCAGGAAATAGATGGCTAATAACAAAGAAGCGGACGGATGGTTGTACAATGCCAATGTGAGACATCAGGAAAGAGCTAACAAGACCACACAGATTAATTAGAAGCATCATTAATGAGGAAGTGATTTGATAAGAGTTTTGGGGGCACAGGAGGGTTATTGTTCCTCAGAAACACAAGGGAAATAACCCGAGGATGGGAAGTGACCCACATTTGGGAAGAGGAAAGATGGGGGCACAACCCCCCATTTGAAAAGACACCCCCACACCTCCCCCTGGGCGGCCTGGTGATTGGTTCATTACCCATAGTAAACACATCTACTACCCCCTACCCTGGTACACACATACACACACACATATAAACACACCCTGCCCCCCTTCCAGTCTGATCATCCTGCCCTGGTGAAGACCAATGGCCAGATTCCATGACACATAACTCCACACTTTCCATCTGCAGGAATTCAGTGTGCAGGATGGAGAGAATATTCTTTGATTTGATTTTATCAAACAAGGAAACACATATCTCTGCAGCTAATAAAACAAACAACGTATACATTTTTTTCCCCCTTGAATATATTCTTTTACACATAAAAAAAAGGTTAAAGATTTTTTTTTCTTTGGTCTGTCAAACAATATAATCAAACGTATTATTATTGCAAATATCATCCATAAAATATGATATGTAACATACACCATTATATGAAAAGGTATAACTGAACATACATAACTCAACATGTTGTCAAGCTTATCCATCCATTTGGTCTGGGACCGCCCAATTACACAAGATAAACCAATAAAAATTTTGGATGTGAGCTCAATTTAACAGGACGTTTGACTCCACAAGTTTCTTTTTGTAGACTTTAACATAAAATGACGATATAATTTCAGTGTCATGTTAAGTCTTATGTTTGGAATACATGCATATATATCAAACTTTTTTTTTTTAAGTAATAGGTCTGTGTTGGATGTGTGATGTATTTATTTACTTCATTAAAAAAAAGAGGAGGATGTGTCAGATACATTTGAAGTCATGAACATCCTTGGGCTAATGTGTTATCTGATCTTGGATGTTTTCCTGCCTCGTGTTAGCAGACAGGTGTACTGTATACCTGCAGGCTGTTTGACACCCCACACTAAGGTGGTCTACTTTCACTTCAGATCAACACCATGAGCTGTATTCATTTGGACACATGCAGGGGTGGGGGTTGCACTGTTAGAATGTATGTATTTCAAGTTGTTCTTTGGGGCTGCCTCCTGCCAGCTCTAAATGGAAAGACCTCCCTTGACGTGCTGCACTTTCATACTGCCCTCCAGGGATCTGGATGAACAATCTCTGAAGGTTAAAGTTTTGGCTGTGTTGCATACTAGATGATTCACCTTTACCATCTGATGTCTGTGCCTCTCTTGCTCTCTAGTGGCTGTCACTCCTGGTTACTGCTGCTTTGCTGGGTGGCTGGTCATTGTCCTGAGGCGGCAGTTCTCCTGGCAGCTGCGCTCAGATGGAAGACAGGACTGACATGCT
Source organism: Larimichthys crocea (assembly GCF_000972845.2). Classification (NCBI taxonomy): domain Eukaryota; kingdom Metazoa; phylum Chordata; class Actinopteri; family Sciaenidae; genus Larimichthys; species Larimichthys crocea. Next base: position 4,162,803 of record NC_040028.1, read on the forward strand.
GCCGTTAGGTCTGCTGTGGAGCTCTGCAATTGGTTTAAAAGGAAACAAAAGAATATATCACACAGCGTCGAGAGGAATGTGTACTGTGATATATCAAAGAGAAGACAGATAATAAAAACAATATACAAAAGGTAAAAACATGATTTAAATGATGCAATCTCATACTGTTTATACACACGGGCACATCCAACACAATTGGTAACTGGAGATTATATTATATATGTTAGTGGTGAAATGTGATGCTAGAGAAGCAAATACATTACCATGTATGCATCAATAAAGAACATAAAAGTAGCTATTTCTAGGTCTATGGTATATTTCTCTACCTGGCCTTTGTAAACCCATCCTCAGAGCACCTCTGTCTCTGCCTTGGTCTTTGGCGCCCCCAGGTGTCCACAGAAGGGACCACGTAATTAAACTTCATCACGGATGATTTAATCAATATGTGATGTGATTAAATGAAATATATGATGTGTGCTTTTATTTTGTATTTGATGTTAAAACGTGGGACAGCTGCCATGGCTGAGAAGACATTTATATCTTCACTTCAGCAAGATTATTATTCATATCAATCATATTTAACACTCAGGATAACCTCGGGATAATATAGTTAAATTGAACGTCCTGCATATTATGTAGTTTTAGATCATTTAACAGTCAAACTTAAATAGCATAAAGTGAATTAAGTTCAGTTTGATGAGAGTTATTTATCAATATTTTATATTTCTTCCTTAGATAGCCCACAACTGTACCACAATTAACTCATCCAAACATGTGTAGTTCCTCTCATTTTATTCATTAGTAAGGTTTAGTGAAAGCTCTGAAATTTGGTGGATATGTAATAAGATATTAAAATATTTTTTGTTCAAGTCTTATCAGTGCGTTTTATTCTAAAGTTAACTAAAGGTTAAGGTTAAGTAAGACATATCAAAGCACAGAGTAAATGACTACTGGAGACAGAGGACTGGATCAAAAAGAGTTTTGTAGTTGAACGCATCATTCAGGGGTCACACCTGTCCGTGACCACTGAACGCACCGCGGTCACGTGACAAAGAAAACCGCCTGCACTTGCTCGGAGGAGCGAAAAGATCATTTTCATTGAGACATTAAAGATGGACAGAGGAGACAACTCCAACGCCGTGGTGTGCAACTTATGTGGGGAGGCATTTACTCTGCCTGGTAGGACATTTACATCCCGTTTCTTCCGTTATATCGTGTTTTTACCGTGTTTTACCTCAGCTTAACGAAGCTTGTCTGCTAGGTAGCTAACTTTAACATGCAGGTGTGTTGGCAGCTCCTTAAAAGTTTTATAATTATCTGAACTCAAGGCCCGAGCGTGTTAAATACAACTAATTATATAAAATTAATGATTTTCCAAAGTCTTAAAAGGTTATTAATTCTGCTGGGACGAAATCAGCTTAGTTAGCTAACCTGCACCGAACCGAAGGAGGGCGCAAAACGTCGCGCCAACCGGATGGTAAAAGTGTTTTACTGATAAATACTTTAGTTCATCGCATAAAGACTGAGTGCAAGAATAAATTAGGCGTCAACTGTATTTTATTTTTTAAGCAGAATATTCTCTCAAATTTCATTAATCAGCTGTCAGTTCCAGGTGTTTCGGTTTAAGGTGCGACCTTGTTAACCGGCGACCGTTAGCCGAGTACATGTGGTTGTCGTAGTTAGGATAGCTGCTGAAAACAATGTGATACGATGTGTAGCTGTCATCGTCAGTGTCTCTTTTTTTAGAGTTACAATGTCAACAAAAAGTACCAGTTTATCTTTGGTGTCGTGTATCAACAACAGTCGACGCATTCGATGGTCTTCAGTTAACACGGTCGCTTGTTAGACCGTAACACCGGCTATCCCGTTACCTCTGGTGGCATTCCCAACAGGGCGGAAATTTCTGGGAATTATCTGAAAATTGGCGGTAATTTAAACAAACGGCATCATATCCAAAATATAAACATTTTGTTTTGTCATAAAAAAACAAAAAAACATGACTTTATTGATTAAAATAATGTAATCCACGAGCTCAAGTGTGTGGCTTCATTAGCCTCGTGCTATGGGCTCGAAGGTGTCATCATCTGCGCACGTGACGGGAGGCATGTAGGCCGCGTGGCCACAATTGTCCCGCAGTAAGTGCACGTGACTGAGGAATAGCAGATATTCAAATGTTACTTCAATGAAATCTGGTTGTTTTAGTCAAGATCATGCTAAAATATATTCCCCCCAACTATATTTAAGTTCTCTGTTAAGGGACAACCTTCAATTTTCTATATTTCCTGGGTTATTCCCATAAATTCCCGTTAATTCCTATGAAAAGTTTCCAACTTTGAAAATCCCTAATTATTATTGCTGTAACTAGTAGTGATAATTGTCACAAGTTTTCTGTCAGCCCCCCAAAAAAACATATTTCTTATTTTAATATAAGGAAACCAAGAGCGTGGTGCAGATTAGTTTTTGTTGTTGAAACGTGTAATTCACATGTGAAACAATTTTTGTAATGAAATGAATTATTCTGCATTAATACGATTAGTGTTTGTGTAACACACCTGTAGTTTTATCAAGTGTTGAGGGGGTCGACCTAAATCCTGAAAAATCGTTTGCTGTTCGTGCCGTCATCTTGTTTTCATGGTTTACGCTGACACTGCATCGTTCCTGATTATCTCTATTGTGCCTTTTTTTTTCTTTTCTTTTTTTCCCAGAGGATGAAGCTGATGGTAACCTCCCTCGTGTGCTTTCATGTGGCCACATCTACTGCACAACTTGCCTGCTGTCCATTCAGTATGACAGCGTCATTCGATGTCCAGAGTGTGAGGTGAAATGTACAGCTCGTCTAACCTTTGCAGCCTGAGAGACAGAGTGACATAACTGACAAACATCGACCAAAGCAAATTTAAGTTTCCCCCTAAGGGTTTAGTTCATTTAGAGTTGTTTTTAATAGTCACACAAAGATATACTATAAATTCTGGCACTTATAAATCATTATTGTTATGAGAGTTGTCAAAAGTATTGATCATTTGAAAACAATGATTTTTTTTGTTAATTATGCATTAGATACTATCAAAATGACCACAGTTAAAAAGAAAACACATCTCCACACCGAATAATGCCATCTGTGTCCTAGTGAACAATGTACACCTCGCTCTCCCCTTGCCCTACAGTCTACTAACAACACACAGAGAGGCATTACCTGGTATTATACACGGCGTTTATTTTACAAACACAGAGCACGCAAAGCAACAAACATCCACCAACACACCCGGTGTATGGCGATATCTTTCAGTATCAAGTTGGTTTCAATCATCTATGTTGTTAAAAACAAGCCTGCTAACACACCTTACCTACTGCTTAAAACAACATCAAGGGTTAAAATAGTCCAAAATGAGAGAGAGAAACAGAGATAGACGGGGCAAGCAGATGTGTGCTGTTCCAGAGAGAGGTGTGTGGAAAAGACAAGAAAAAGCTAATTGAGCAGATTAAAGCAGTTTGTGAGTAAACATTAAAATAAATAAGAATTAAATGCTGAAATTAAATAACATGAATAAAAAGTAATAAACGTAATCATAACATTCAAACAGCAAAATCAAATAATATAATAAGATAAAAATAAAACCCTCCAATCTTTTGTCACTTTCAGTGATAGTATAGACCTTTCTCACAGTGGCCATTGTGACATGAAGTCACAGTTGTGACCAATCATACTAACTGAGCTTTCGTTAGGGCTGGGCTATACGGCCTAAAAATAAAATCTCAGATTTTTTCACACATCTGATTTACGATTTTTCTTCCCCCCTTTAAAAACTAGAAACGACAAGGAAATCATTCAAATAAGCTTTGTTTTTATTTGTCGCAAAAAAATATGAATTTCATGAAATTATGAATTTTCCTATTGTGCAAACCCAACTTTCACCAATCTTTACTTAAAAAAATGAATTAAATTGATTAAATAAGGACGAATTTCCCTATTGGGATTAATAAATCACATGAAATATTTTTCGCAGACCCCCGTCCTACCCCATTTTCTCTTTAATATTCTGTTTGCTGAGAGCCACTTGTTAATGGCCGCCGGCACCAGAGGTGGCTGTTTTAATCAATTACACACTCAAGTTTGAACGCCACTCAGATCATTGGGATTAATAAAGTGCAAATATAACTTTCACCAAACATCACTTTTTGTAAAATAAAAGGTAGCTCTTAAAAAAAATGTATTGTAATCCTGAAGAAAGACACATTTTGTAAAACAAAATCAATCGTGCTATTTGCATGCTAAATAACAAAATCTAACAAAAACAAAGTTTTCGTGTGTACTGTTGTATGGACGGGGCAGGGCAACTTCAGCAAATGAGCAGTACGCAGCTATTCTAGTCAGTGTATCAAACACCACTGGCTCCACCGTGGTCCGTTTCAGGAATGGCCCAGAAGCGCCTCTCCGTGTTGAATATGCATCTGTTCTATTTTTGATGTTTGGCATGAGCAGCCTACGTCAATTTACACAAGACCACCTTGAGTAGGCGGAAACCAGACACAGACAAAGCAAAGAGAATCCGGTGGATTTATTAAAATAAAATACTCTGTGCAAACTGACGGTCGTCAAAACAGACAAAAGTGAAACTAATTAACTGCGTAGCATATTTAGACATGTAGAAGTGCATGATTAGAAGAACATACACTGGGAAAATGGCCAAAGTAGTATCATTGGCAATGCCTGTAGGAACAGATCACAGTGGGGCTAGCATGAAGGGCTGTGGTACTGGCATGCTTTAGCAGCCTTATGCATCACACACCTGCCTGTTGTACCAGGCTGATGATCTTCTAACTGTGCATTATAGGCATGCCTTGTTGTACCGTGCACTTGCTGGCCACCTTTTTTTTTTAATCTTGCCTTTCCTGTGGACTTTCTCATTTGCATGAAGTTCAATGGTCAGAAATGAATGACAAAACAAAGGTCCCGTTCTGCAGGTTGAGTTCACTGTTCCTGAAGGTGGGGTGTATGGGCTGCAAGAAGAAAGCAGAATCATCGGCCTCATGTACACTGCTAAAATGAACAAGATAAGAAGGTAAATGCAGTTCTGAACATTGACACACAATACTAATGCACGTGCAGTTAAACAAATGCCTCCTTCATGTGTAATTAGAGAATCCGTCTTTACGTTGATAATGACTTTGCTCTTGTAATCCCCTAAAGGTGTGAACGATTAAAGACTTACAGAAGGAAAACGTTCCCACCATCCCCAGACATGAATGCCAATAAAGGGGATATGCAGCAGGTATGTGTGGGTAATCACTGGGATTGTAAATTGGCACATCAGCCGCTACTGTAGATGTTTCATGAATGAATGAATTTGATAGTTGGCACACAACACAGTGCCAATAACTCTATTCCCTGTGACATGGAAAAGTGTAAATTGAGTCCTGTGTGTTGGGAGTGAGAAGTGAACAACTTTTAGTACATCAGGGTTTTGATCACAGATGATAGTTCAACAGGGAGATGGATTGCTACATAGCTCTTCAACTTTTCTGTAGTTATGTGTTGTGTTAATCCAAAGCGTGGGCGTAGGGCGAACGTGAATGATTGATATTAAAATGGTTAAAAATCTAGGAATGTTTTTTTTTCAGCCAGCTGATCTTAAGAAGATCAAGAAGACTGTGGATGAGGCGTTATGCCGAGGAGCAGAAAACCTTGCCCAGCTGGAACACATCTACAAGGTGAAAGCTGCACTAGATCCATAGAAGTGCACACCTTGGAGAAAACGATTGTAACACTGTATATATTATAGCAGGAATGAGATGTTCCATGTCTGCGTTTCATCTGTGCAGACTCTGACAACTGGACTGGCGGAACAAGTGAAGAGAGAGAGAGCTCGGCTGGAGATGGAGCTCAAGCAAGCTGCAGACAAAGCTGTACATGCTGTTCAAAAGTGGTATGGATATAAACTGTCAAGATCTATTTATATATTAAAAGCTTTATTGTGAGATCCTGTGTTCTTTTTTCACAGTAATTCTATATCTGTAAAGCAAGATTTATCTTGATGCCTGTAACTTAATTGTCAATAGGAAGGATGTGCAGTTGAAGCAGCTGTCAAAACTGGAGGCACAATTCTCCACCACTCAGGTCGTTGTCTGTTGTGTTCGGGAGAGGATTAAGGCCCTGAAGATTTCCATGCAGATGGCCAAAGAAATCTGTCGTGTCCCCTTTCTGGAGCAGCACTGCACCCTCGACAAGGTGTGAAATGTAATGAGCACGGTCTGGTACTATAGAACTACCACTAGATAAATGCTTTCCAATTATTTCCCCGTTTAAAAAAAGGTCTTTGAAAATGGTTTAAAATACAGTGCTGCTCGATGACAGGTTCTGAAGACGTTGCAGGCTCCTGTGGATAGCCGGTCCTTTGATATGAAATGCACAAATATGGATTCTGGAATGAGGTTTGTAACTTTAAGCACTTTAATGTTTGCAGACACAAAAACTACAAAAAAATAGACATTTCAAATAATCACGTACTTACCACTGTTCATTTTGAAGTTGGATATTTGGTGTTTGTGTGTGTGTGTGTGTGTTGTAGCTGTGTTTTCCAGTCAGAAGGCCTGAAGCAGAGTCTATCATTGTCTCTGAAGATGGAAGAAGGCAACCAAAAGCAGTTAGTCCTTCAATTTCTCATTTGTATTGATTTTTTTTTTTCTTTTTCCTGCACAGGAATTAAAAACCTCAGTGTTCTACCTTGGAGAAGTAAATTTTAGTAAACAGTGTGATATGTCAACATATTAAGTTACATACTCTTCTTTCATATGGCTCTGAGTTCATGTGGCATCTGTGTTTTGAAAATAAGTCCTTTTGCTGTTCCTTTGTAACTTGTTCGAGTTTCTACCCAATGGCCACTCCCGCAGATGCTCCCCGTGGCGAGCAGAGAGCAAGAACAGCAACTGTACCCCACCCAAACCTAGGTGCGCCAACACACGAAAACAGGCCCAGAAGAGCCCCGCATCTCACAGTTTGTCATCGGAGAGCTCGTCTCCAAGCCCAAAACCTCGTCACAGGTTCAGAATCTCTCAGCACAACGCGACCTCAAACCTCCAAACCCCAGACGTAATTGTTGAGCACTTAGAGGAAAGTCAAAAACACGGTGTGTGTGCCTTTGTCACATGTTCTTGTTAGATCCAGTTAAATCCAATCTGGCTAAATGTTTTGTGTCTTTCTGCAGCTCTTCCACCCACTGGTCCTGAGCTGGCTAATGGCAGAGGGAGAATCAACAGGAGGAGGAGATGTCAGGTGTTTGACAAGAGCAGAAGTGGTAAGGCAAATCTGTCTGTGGCATCATGTCACGCAACATGAGCCAGCAGAAACTTAACTAACTTTTCTCCGCTGTGACCCAATCTTCCTACTTTTCTCATCGTTTTTCTCTCGTCACTCAAATCCTCTTACTCCCTCCCCCCGCCTGTCCTCCCTCTCATTCTCATAGTCACTCAGTGGGTGGTGGTAGCCCACATTGTGAATCCAAATCAGTTCTACGTCCACTATGTGACCGAGAAGAAGGAAAACGAGACGCTGTCTAGGAAGATCAACCAGTTCTGCTACAAAGATGGTTCTCACTTCACCGCCAGTGACACTGTGGAGACTGGTGTGTCTGTGTGTGTGTGTCTGTGTTTTAACTGTTGAGCAAAGTAGACACAAGTTTATGGTTTAGGCAGTGCTACACCTGAACACAGATCCATTAGTTTGTTAGCTGCTGCTGGCTTTATGTATGAATTGGTTTATTCATTAAGGAATAATTTTCCATGATAGAGACAGAGGTGTACAGCAGCAATAAAATAATAACTGGAGATATGACTAACGGTAGTAGTATTGATGATCACAATAATAGTGTATGTACTGGACGTCAAGCAGGATGCCAGCAGCAGGCTCGACTAACTGCTGATCTAGATGTAGCCACGATCCACGAGAACCTGCCAGATGAGAAAGTACAAACATTTCTGGGGAAGAAGCTAAGCATGTGATTCATCCTTTACTTTACCGCTCCTCTGCAGGCTCAGTGGTCTTTGTCAAGTGGACCGATGGGCTCTGGTGCCGAGCCAATGTGCTTCAAATGGTGGAGATCGGATGTGTGGAGGATGTGAAAGCCTGCCCAGTTGACCAGCTCGCCAGCATCCAAGTCTACTTCCTTGACTATGGCCTCACCAAAAGCCTCATCATACAGAAGTACACACACACAAATGGACATAAAGTATACATCTTAGTGGTTCCCACATGTTACAAAAGGAAGCTGCGACATCACGACCTACTCGGCAAAATCAATGGCAGCCTTTCAAGTGTTGCCATTTTGTTCTTCCAAAATTAGCTTTTTCTTTCTTTTTTTTAATTTAATGTCTTTCAAGTCCTGTAGATCCCTGCAGAGTCTACATGTTTTTATGACCGTATCATCCAGAGCAGGACTGTTTGGCTTCACTGATGTGGGATCATTAAAGTCTATCTGAAGTTGTTGAAATATATCAACAAATAATCTCAGTATGGCCTCAGTTTTAAAACATTATTCCACCAATATATTTAAACTAGGGCTGTCAATCGATTCAAAAAAATTAACTAATTAATCGCAAAAATTTCTGTAATTAATCGCGATTAATTTATCAATAAATGTATCAATAAATTAAATGCATTTTTCTGAGACTGAAGCTTATAATGAATATGTATTTATGTAAAATGATCAAATTAATGTAGAATAAACACAGAAGGTATATTTAAATTCATTCATTTTATTGGCTTAAGGTGCACATATGCACAGTGCAAATAGAAAAAAGCCAGAATGAGGAAATATACTGACGAGTGCCACACTCCTGTAGTGTAGACTGGCGAGGTCCCGTGGAGGTAGTTTCAGCAGGGTGTTTTACTTTGAGGTGATATGTTAAAGTTGTGTTACTTCTGTGGAATTTAAATTCGGCTGTACAAACTGTGCAAATTGCCTTGTTTTTGTCCAAAGAGACGTCGGGCAACTTTTTAAAATGAAATGTTCCCCCTAGAAGTCCGTCCTTATCCATCTTTCCGCCATAGACTCTCCTTTAGTTAGGATAGATCATAGACATATACATAGACACCGCACTGAGCAGGTTGGTCCCTTGCTGCGATATGTTAACACGTCCGCCATATTGGATGTGGCAGATCTGCCTGAAACTAATACAAGCAGAGCCGGTTTTAGCTATGGGCAATGTGGGCAACCGCCCAGGGCGCAGTCTCCGTGAGGGCTTTAAGTTATACACCCATTCACACACACACTAATATATCTGGGAAACAAAGCTCTACTTTGCCACATCCAAAATGGCGGCGACGTACGATTCAGTGCTCAAAAAGGTTATGGGTCAGCCGCCACCAGAAGTAAACAAAACCGCGTTAATTGCGTTAATTTTTTTTAACGCGTTGTTTAAAATTAATCAAAAAATTAACGCGTTAATTTTGACAGCACTAATTTAAACGTAGCTTCTTCTTCGTCTGTTTCATTGATGTAGTGTCACAGTACGTGCAGTATATATTCTTAACTGTTGCGTTGTAACTTTCTTGATTGTGAAGCATGTTTCTCATTTATTCAGTAGAACATTGTACAAAGTTATTCTGTCACATCCTCCACTCTTCTCTGACACCTTTTCCAGTGACGAGGCGACCACTGAGTCCTCTCTGAAGGCTGTGAATAACCACCTGAGGAAGGTGACTGAGGCGATGAACATGGAGCTGGGTCACTTTGTCCCTCAGGCCATCAGATGTTCCCTCAAAGACCTCGTCCCATATGACCTGGTAAGACTACTGAGATGCTTGTGTGACATGTCGATTTGCATAACTTGTGTTTGTGTCACAATGAAGATGTGCTATGGAAGTTTATGCTGCAAAGGTGCAGCTGTTTTTCGACCCAACAATATGGTGCTCTGTACACTATGCACATTGGAAAGGGCTTATCACGGCTGTACAACTGCTATACACACGCTGTCAAGACAGTACGGACTTCATGTCCCCACCAAGCAGCAACCTCTGGTTCTGGGGAATAAAGTCAATGTGGAATTGCTAAAAACTAATTCCTTGAGCAGCTGCTTGAGACGGGCTCCAGGAATGGGTCAAGGGTCCTGATCACATCATTCTTGTGCCAATAATGACAGTAGAGTTCACCTTGTCATGTAATGTTGCTTAATTAGGCTAATTTTATAAATATGCCACTATTATCATTACTCTATTGTTTTCTCTGTGTGTGTGTGTGTGTGTGTGTGTGTTCAGACAAAGGGTTGGAGTGAAGAGGCTCGGGCTGAATTCCACAACGTCGTTGGCTCAGCAGCAGTGGAGATGAGGCTTCTAGGTCAGGATGGAGACTCTTTATTGGTGGACCTGAGGAAAGCCCCCATGAACCAATCCAGTGACGTGCCCATCTCTGTCAGAGAGTACCTCGTTTTCATTGAAGTGGCCAGGTACACATGTGCAGACTACCAGGAAAGATGATCAGCAAATGTAGAATGATCTTGCATCTATCTCTACATATGTAATTGAACAGAGGAAAGAGTTGAATGGGATTGAATAGATTCAAAATATGAATCTGACTTTCTGAATATTTAACCCTACTACCTTTGCTCTTCCAAAAAGGTTTTATTCTCCAGTGACGTTGGGCAGAAAGCCCCTGCTGTACTACCCCCCTGTCTATCCCAAGATCAACACAGAGGTCGATGTTGTGGTGTCGCACATCAATAACCCTGCTGACTTCTTCATCCAGCTGGTACTAACTGTTCAAACAAGTAAATGCTTAGACAGCATGGTATTTTCAGACAAGGCTCAGATTCCTGTGTTAGAAAGAGAAATGGCAGCTTTAGTTTAGTATTTTAAGAAATCTCGTTTGACTTTGTCTGCCCCACCAGGTTCATAACATGGAGTCCTTGTTGCTCTCAGCTAAGCTCCAGGAGTGTTACAGTGCAACAGAGACCGGAGGAGATCACCTCAGAGTCTACTGCCCTGTGATGGGACAGGCCTATGTTGCCCGCTATGATGACAAGTGGTACAGAGCTCAGGTCATAGGTGAGGACCAGTTTGAATAAATCTCTCTTATCAGTGGCCATTGCTTATTAAATGTAAGTGTTTGACCTCTTTAGGTGTAAGCGATGATAGTATTGCACAGCCCATTGCCAGCAAGGTTGTGAGCTTTCACTCTTGGCTGTTAGAGTTACCATATTTATTTGTGAAAATATTTATTTGTAATTACGTAATTTATTTCACATCTTGAACTCGTGTGTGTGTTTGTGTAGGGCATCCAGGGGGCAGAGAAGTGGAGGTGTATTATGTGGACTTTGGCAATAAGAACATCTTGTCAGTCAGTGACTTGAGAATGATCAAAGATGAGTTCTTTGCTCTTCCTTCAATGGTGAGAACGTATTATATTTTTGCATTTACACACATTGTCTAATATCAGGTTACACTTTAAAAATACGTCGTGGAAAACAAAAGTCTGTTTACATTACATAACGCTAAAATATTTACATTCCATTTACTTCTATTTATATACTACATTCCTGAGGAGTGCTGGATCAAGTCAACAGAGTGTCTCTACTGCTGTCTAGGCAATCCACTGCTGTTTGTCTGACGTGATTCCTCTGGATGGAGAGAGCTGGAGTGATGCCTGCACCAAAAGACTCATCAGCCTGGTTTACCAGAAACTTGTCACTATTGTGGCTACAGGTACTGACCACGGGAGGATGGGGCACTCACTTGTCACCAATCATCCAAGTTGGGTTGGTGTAGGGTTGGTGTGTTTATCACCATCTCTTGTTCCTCTCCAGAAACCGTCCCTAAGACCAAGCCTCTGCCAATCAAACTGTTTGAGAGCATCCTGGACAGGCCTCTGTCCAATATTGCTGAACTCCTGGTCAAAGAGGGACTGGCCTGCTTCAAAAGGGGGTGAGACTTGTTGTCTTCTATATATATTGCTGACATGAAGAGACAAATAAGATGTATTCCAAGAAATTGGTAGTACAAGTTTAGTGGGTATTATTAAAGAATTATTAAAGATTTTTTTTCTGTTACACTCCACCTCTCACAATCACAAACTTGTACATTTTCTCCATATTACCTTCTCTCGCTCACCTACCTTCCTTCCTTCCTTCCTTCCTTCTTTCTTTCCTTTCTTTCTGCAGACTTAAGTCTAAGGATGCCTCGCTCCCTGGTGATGAGTCTGCCGTATGGGACCCTCCACTTGAGCATAGTTTGGCCACAGGCGATGCTGATGCCCCTGACCAAAAGATCACTGGAGAGCAGGGCGAGGAGCTGCTGGATGTACAGCCTCTGCTGAAGCTCCAGACACAGCTCAAGGACCTGAAAGTCAAAGTCAGTCACGTCAACTCACCGAGCAGCTTCTACGTCCAGCTCCTTCAGTACAACTCTCAGCTTAAAAGGTCAGCAGAAAAAACACAATTAAAAAATCCTGTTCTGTAGAATACATAGTATTTACTATAAATATTACATAATTTGTTGCCTGAACAATGAACTTTTTCCAGCTACATAAATCCACCTGAAACGATCAAATCCAAGTCCTGCCAGTCACATGATGCAGTGTCGGTGCTGTGATTATATCATGCTGTGTCTTTCAGGGTGTGTGAGCTGGTGAAGAAGGAGTGTGCGCTTACGGAGCCCCAAGATGTGGCGTGGAAGGCTGACATGTACTGTGCTGCTCACATGAACGGAGTTTGGGAGAGAGGACAGATCAGCTCTGACGTCACATCCAGCGACATCGCAGAGGTATTCCCAGAGAGCAGACTGAAAGTAGTGTTGGACCTCTGTACAGGAAGTTGATATTTGTCTCCTTGTTTAATGAAAACAAGAGACGCTGGATTAGATGTCGTTAGTCTAAACCATTCATTAAGCATTATTGTGGTTTAATCTTAAATTAATTGATCATGGTGACTGTGTCTCTCTGTTCCTGGTACCAGTTGATGCGCTGTGACCATGGCAACACGGTGAAGCTGCATGTCTGCAATCTGCGGACGCTGCCGTCCTCGTTGATGGGCTCTCTGGCACTGGAGTGCACTCTTAGCGGCATCAGGTGTCTCTCTCTCACACACACACACACACACACACACACACACACACACACACACACACAGTTTAGAGCTAGACCCCACCGGGGAGGTCGATGTCATGTCTCAGATTTGGTCATTTTTCCTGGTTTATGTGCTTCTACTATGAGTAAGTAGGCTATGTAGTTAAATCTTTTACCTTTTCTCTGTTTTTACGATCAGAAGTTTGTACACAGTGTTTTGATTTTTTTTTTTTTTTTTTTAAATGGACTGGATTGTGTATGCCATTTCCAGCCAGCTTGATCTGTTCTGTGAATAAAACATTTGCATTCTCAGCAGACCACGTTTAGGACGTTTCTGAAATGCGCTGCAGCTCTTCTGGTGGGGTTACAAATATTGACCAGAATGACCGCGATCAGCTCCGAACTGCACTTACCCAGCAGTTACACCTACTGTATGTAGTCATACGCTAAGACACATACAGTACGTATCCAGCCAAAAAATGTGTGTATTTGAACATTAGACAATGATGTTTTACATCATAAGATCAAACTATTCTCATTATCTCAAAGGAATCCAATGGAAATGCCCGACATGGAGCTGGAATTTGAATTACAGTTGTTAATCTGTTCATGAACTTCACGGTGGTTGAGGAGGTTTTTTTCCTCACCTTGACCCTCCGGACTCTCCATTGTCTATTTCAGGCCAGCAGGAGGCCGATCCACCTGGACGGCTACAGCCTGTGATTTATTCTCCCACTACTTGACCGGAGCCTCAGCTGTCATGACTGTCAAGGTCTTTCCTTTCCTCATGCCATCACGCTCCATTTCTTTCTTTATGTCCTTTTGTTCACATTTCCTCTTACTACATACTTATTATTGTTGGTAGTAGTAGTAGTAGTAGTAGTAGTAGTAGTAGTAGTAGTAGAATAGAATAGAATGCCTTTATTGTCATTATACAAGTACAATGAGATTACAAGCCCCCCATAGTGTGCACACATAAATAAACAAGTAGAGACATGCACAACAAAACCACCACAACAACTACCACTATACCACTATATATATATATATATACCACTATAGCAAAAACTACTAAGTACAAGAATTAGGTAAAGTTTGGTCTTTGTCTCCACTATGCACCTCTTTTCTTTGTTTCTGTAATGACCTGTTTTCAGCATCTCTCTCTCTCTCTTGTCTAGAAGTTGACAGATGAGCGTCCAGTGCCCGTCACACTGTTTTGCTCCAACAGGACGGGACAGTTTGTCAGCATTGCAGACTTTTTAACCAGTGAGGGCCTCGCCCTCAGGGAACGAAAACCAAGGTGTGTGTGTGCGTGCGCCACATATATGGACGCGTGTGATTTATTATTTACAGGTCTTGAATAATGTAAGCCACATATTTTTTCCTTCTTTCTCCACTATTGTTGTAACTGCTTTTGCAGTCACATGGGACTCATTTGTGTGATATTTTTTTATCCATGTCATTACATTTTTAAGAGTGCATTGTGCTCAGTTTTTTAAATTTAAGCCGATGTCTAATGTTAGTGATCACCATGTTTCTGTCTGGTTGCAGAAATGCTGACGTTCATGACCCCAAAGAAAGTGATGCACAGTCTCCAGCGAGGGCGACACAGACTGAATGCTCTGACGACGGCAACACTCACCCATCTCCCTTTCTTAAACCTACACCTTCTCCGTCCTCACACACGCCTCCAAAACCAGCCCCCCGCACCATCATGTCTGCTGAGAAGGTGATAGCGCGTACACACACATGCTGTCTTGGCAAGAAACCATTTTGATTAACTTCAGTTCTGCACAAAAAATACATAAAATAAACAGCGAGTCAAACATTCAGCTGAGTTCAGAACAATATTCAGTGTGTGCAGCAGCTAAAGAAAGCCCAGATGCTGTGATACCTAATGAATTGTCTAGAATTCTCAGATGAGCTTACTTTCAAGACGATCCACTGTCATTTCACCAGATTTTTTATGATTATGTTTCTATAGGTTTATCATGGCTCAGCACTGTTTTGTCCTTGAAAGCTGACATGTGATAGACATCCTGAAGATATTTCTTTTAGAATCTAGTGAATATAACTAATTGCACAAAGTCAAATATGGAGTAACAGTATGTGAACGTCTGTTGCCGTATGTTTGTCCAGGTGACGACTAAGTTGTACCAGCCCCCTGAGCTGCCGTGCCCCGGTCACATCCAGATAAGTGTGTCTGCCATCAGAGAGGACGGTCTCATTTACGGCAGAACAGAGAATGCAGGTGCACATTTGTTTTCATATTCATTCAAGAAATAGAAATTTGACTGACAGACAGACATAATCTGTCTGTCAGTCAGACAGTCGAGGAACAAAAGCAACAACCACACGTTTAGGTGTGATGTATGTGTGTGTCAGAGTGTCAGCTGGAGCAGCTCAGAGAGAGGATTCACCAGAGCATAAAGACATTACCCAGACCTAAGTCTTACACCTGGAAGTCAGTCCTGGGCTGCGCCGTCATTGGACCTGATATGTTGTGGTATCGAGGACAGCTGCTGGAGGTGCTGGGAGGACACGTTAAGGTCAGGAAGACACACACACACACAAAAACCTTTCCTTGAGAAGACTTTTCATGAACCATATAAACATTCAACCACCACTAACAGTTAACCACCACAGACAAATTTTGTCATTATTATTTATCAAATTATTTGTCATCTTGAGGACTGTTAAAGAGAACCCAGTATGTTCTTGGGTGCACAGTGGGTGGCTCCTGTTAAAGTTTGGCAGTTACTGAAGCCAAACTTTGTCTGGCTCCAAATGGCTGTAGAGGAGGTTTTCCCAGCTCGTGGTTCAGAAGTAGTTTAGCCGACCTCATTGACAGTCAGCACACAAACTCTGTTACCTTTGTCTACTTCCATTGCTCTGTGTACGACGGCACAACAGAAAGAAGTGCAGTGATTCAACTGACAAAATTGTCTCATGGTCAGATTTGAATAAACAAGTTTTCTGTCCTCTTTTACATCATGTTCAAAGTAACGTATAACCTGTGTAACACCTCAGTGTAACCACTGACATCCATCCGTACCAAACCTTTCACAGACATGACATGTTTCTAACCAAAAAACAAATTTGTGTGTGTGCGTGTGTGTGTCACCAGGTACAGTACGTGGACTATGGCCTGGTGGAGAACATCCCAGTGGTCCATGTGTACCCCATACTGCTGTGTGAAGACGTTCCTCAGCTCTGCATGCCCTTCCAGCTGCACAACGTCAACCCTGTGAGTCTCAGTGTGTCCACTGTCTGCAAAGATACTGATATTCTCTAAGTATTACAAAATATTTATATAATCTTTTTTATTTTTTTTATTTTAAATTATTCATTATATTTTTTAATTCATCACTATTCATTTTTTCAAATTAAAAAAATACTTTAGATTTAGTTACGGAAACGTGAGCTTACAAAGTTAACAGAGACTTGCTCAACATGGCTGATGCATGATAATGAAACACATCCAGCCGTTCTGCTGCCACATGGCATCGCATTCACATGCTATGTTTTGAACCTCAACAGGAAATACAAATATTTAATAAACATGATTCACAAATTTAACAGTATTCGAATGGAATACAATTATCAAGCTGATTGTTGTACTGCATGAGTTCAGACCAAAGAGGAAATGGTGCTGAGGCGAGCAGAGTGAAACATCATAAATGTGATGAGTCTGTCCAATCAGAACCACGCGCAAGGAAGAGCACAGAACTCCACTGAAGAAAAGTGTCTCTGTCAGAGGATAAACGAGCATTACCATGAGCTGTGAAAGCAGACGGTACACGCAATGAAATATTATCGTTGTGAACGTTTTATTGAATGACGCAGCTGATTTCTCTGCGTTCACAGTAAACCCTCTTCATGTGTTCACCTCATCTCTTCTCTCGTTTCACATTTCTGTCCGTCTCCTCAGGTTGGTGGTAAGTGGCAACAGGATGCAGTTGCCATGCTGAGGGAGATGTTGCTGAACCGCAGTGTGGACATAGACATCATGGTAGAATTCCCTGAAACACACTGCATTGTTGTTTTACTACTGCCCACAGCAGCCAATATTGGTTTGAGTAATCAACTTGAATAATGAAGTTGTGTGTGTGTGTGTTGTAGGAGCTGCCGACTGACCCAAGGGGACCCCTCACAGTTGAGCTCTTCCTGGACGGGCTGAGCCTCAGCCAGATCCTGTGTCACCACGAACACGCCACCATAGACCAGACTGTATCAACACCAAAGGTGGGTGGGTGTGTGTGTGGGTGGGTGTGTGTTTCTCATGAAGCAGTTCTGCCACACTTTACTGCGTTTCTCTGCAGAGACTGATGACGCCAGCCTCCCTGGATGACTGGGACATCGACACCGAGGTATTATAGCTGCAACGAAAAAAATGCTTGTGTTTTCTGTTCAGATCATAGAAACTACAGTTTGTGAAGTCCTCTGGTTTGTCCTCCACGATTGCTGTCTGTTTGTTTAAAAAAAGGCGAGGCATGAGCGGCGCATGTAACACTCACCGTGGAAAAAGACCTCTCACTGCAAACACCGCAATCCTGTCTGATCGAGGCCGAAGCAGACAGGAGCTGACACTCAGAACAATAAAAACCTGTGAAGCTCGATTACGCTTGTTTTGTTCCCAACAAAGTGTGGAGTCTTATCTTTACCAGATATTGCAGGATGAGTTCAAGTAAGGTTGATGCAGATGCTCCGTCTCCAGGGTCTGGAGGGCCCACAGGAGCCGTTGCTGGGACCCTTCATCTACCCAGACCTGCCACAGGAGGGAGAGCACTTTCCAGTCAGGGTCAAGCACCTGTTGACCCCCACCGAGGTAGCTACTGACCACTGCGATAATATTATGATGAATGAAAATGTCCAAGAATACACAAGGCGAGCTGATAGTAAATCCATTTGCCAAGATGAATGTTCATGTGCATGCTGCAGTTGTTCCTGTGGCCTCAGAGGGAGGGAGTGGCTGATGCGGAGGTGGATGGAGAGACTCTGGATGAGGCACTAAGCAGAATCAATGCGAACATCGACAGTCTGCCACAACTCAACAGCTTCTCTTGTGGTGACATCAGTTCACTGCTGTTTCCAGGTGCTGATCTCTGCACCCATCGCAGCAGTCCGTCGCGTTAATGTGAACATGTAGCTGACAGATCATGTGACTTGTGGTTTGCAGGCGGTCCGTGTCTGGCAGAGTACAGTGATGGGAATTACTACCGGGCCAAGCTGATAAGGTTCATCAGTGCGGAGCCGATCATGGTCCTGGTCCAACATGTGGACTTTGGCTCTGACGACACTCTGCCCATCACCAAGTATGAATTGACACACTGCAGGAGTCCAGCTCATTCAAATAACGGACTGAAGAGTCCACATCATGCTAGCAGCTGCTTTATGTTTGTGGTAATTGTTATCAGTAGTTACTGTGCCTTATCTGTGGGTGCTGTGGATACGCTGATGTGTTGTCACTTCCTGTCAGGCTGCGTGAGATGCCGGCCGAGCTGCTGCGATTTCCATCACGGGCGCTCAAAGTCAAAGTCGCCGGCTTTAAGGCTCCGAGTGTCAGGAACAGGCAGGAAGACATGCTGCCCTACAGCCCTGAGTGGAGCGTAAAGGCCACAATGGAGATGATCGACCTGTTAAACGGCAGAATCGAAGCCACTGTTGTGGTAACGACAATATGACTGTTTAAAATAAAGAGCCGTCAAAACGTTTCAAAGAGCGATTGCATCAGTTTAACATTTGGTCTCACAGACGCTCGTCACAGCATGAGACATGGCTTGTTTTTAGTGACCTATGCGGCCTTCTTGTTGTGTGTTCAGGCCCGGGAACCAGAGCTCACAGTGGTGCTGTACAATGAGGATGGAGAGCTGGTCCATCTGCCTCTGGTGAGCAGCGGACTGGCCGAGCTCGAGTGAAGCGGAGCAGAGACGACCACCTCGACCCGCAGGGTACAGTTCATGCAAGTTGAGCTTCATTCCAATACCATAAAAACACACATTCAGTAATAACAGACATCAGTGTTATAGAGTGCTAATCGATTATGTAATTCATAATATAGATGCAACTCCAGTAGTGTAGTTTGACATATTTGACCTGCTTTTAATTCTTCATCTCGTCCTTTTCCAGGTTGACACGTCGACTTCCTGTTTTATGAACATTTCAATTTCCTTGACTGCTGTTTTTAGTTTTGACATGTTGCAGTAGTCTTTACGTTAACTGTTCCTGTAGAGCGGTGATTTACTTCAAGTTTGGCTGTTTTGTGTTGGCATTAGCTGTGCTGATAGAGCACTTTGTTTTCCAGTCATGTGACTTGTGAAGGTTCAGATTAAAGTCTTCAGTGCCGTCTCACCTCTGTTTCCTTTCTCTGAACACTTGAAGTTCTCCTCAATCCTAAAACATCCTGCTGCAGAGTTACACCTTAACTAGAGTTGCACGATACCCACGATACTCCGCGGTGCCAAATCGTAATGGTTCCTACAATACTAAAAATTCTACACGACGGTACTACCGTGGATTACTGTACTACTCTGCTCAGCTCTCCTCCCGGCTTCTCACTGCATGCTTCTCCCTTGTAAACAAACCAACATGGCAACTACTGCAACCAAACTACACAGCTGCTGAATGATTGGCTGTTTGCCTGTTGCTGGTGATGTCCAACGATATGATGAGCTGGGTCCGCCTGTCCGTTAGCTGATTGGCTGTTTGTGCATTTCTGCTGGCAAGTACGAACTCCATGAAGACAGAAGTTGTCTCGCCCAGACGCATCACAACACGAGACAACACACTCACCATGGCAGAAGCACCGGGCCCGTGCAGAGTCTGCTGTGGCGTCAGTGGCACTCACATTTGTTTCAGTCTAATTCTTACTTCACCAGTATTATATTTATCATGCACCAAACAACATTCTAAGTAACTAATAAGTATAATAACTAAGTATTAATAACTTGTACAAATACATTGCTGTTCATAAAAATAATAAAAGGCTGCAGTATCGCGATAATACCCGGAACTGTGATACTTTGTCTGGTATAGTATCGTGGTTACTCATTTTGGTATCGTGACAACTCTAACCTCAACAACTATCAAATCAAATATTGATGTGCTCAGATTTCTGTTTAAAATAAGTTCACATTTATTTTACCAAAAAATATACAGTACGCTAAGAAAATAAATATGTATTTAACATTTTTACAAATTAAAACAGTTGTAAACACTTAAAACACTTCACACACACTGAAGCACTTCTGCTTGAATCTGCTGACATTTTGTTTCTGTACAGCGTTTCATTACTCACACGCCTTTACCCAAAGTGTAAACACGATGAGTCATTGTTCATTGATACTCATCCTTGTGCGCTGGACAGATGTAAAAACCACAGCTTTAACTAGCAGTCAAAAACTCTGCCCTAGTCTTTACTTCTCACACTATTGTTGCTACTTCATTTAAATTTTATATCCAATGTCGGAGCTAAATGCTACATTCTGTTGAGAAATAAAGTCCTGCTTCACAAGCAGAATCAGTCAGGATTCACCCGCTTTAGTCTGGGCTTTTAACCACTAGCTGCAACTATGGAGCAACATTTGAATAGGTAGGTCCATGTTTTGTGTAACAAAACACACCAACACAGCTTTTTAAGAGTCCTAACAAGCAGGAGGTTCTCACTTCTGTCACTTTAAAGTCAAATTTATTTAAAAACTAAATTAAAATCCTATTAAAAAGGCTCCCGACTTCTTCACACTCAGTGTGGAACCTGCTGTAGTTTTTGCCTCAGATGTTTGAAGACATGAGCTAACATGTTTTCTTTGGTGGCACTCAAAAAGTTTAGTGTTTTTTATGCCTTATTGTCCACAATGATGTTTCCGTCTTTGTCTTTGATCCTGAGCCGTCCCGTGGGATAACGGGTTTCCTGCCTGCCGTCAGTGTAAACCGTCTTCACAGTACCATCTGGATACTCCCTCCTCTTGTAGTCGGCCGTGTGGATCTCCTTCTGGCCTGTGTTGAAATGGATCTCCTTGGTGCCGTCCCTGAGAGAGGCAGCAAACCCAGTTAATTTTCATCTAAGGTGGAAGTAGGTGGGACTTCAAAATGTCAACTCTGACATCTAAAACGTGACAAGGGGTCTCTCCTCTTTTATGTAAATGTACTTAGTTACTTAATCATACATCATTGCTCATCTGTCTGCAAGAAGCTGAACTAGACAGCGAGCATTTATTTAATCATACTTACGGGTTCACTTGTATGATGGTCCCGTCTGTCAGCACGCTCTCCTCCCTGCCGTTGGGGAACAGGTTCTTGACCGTCTGGTCTGGGTAGGTGATTTCCTTACGGCCATCTGGAAAATGTTTTTCTGAGGCAGAAATAAGTAATAAATCAGTGTATGATCATAACCAGGCTGGTTTCAGTCGCTGGATAACCACAGTCAG
Source organism: Larimichthys crocea (assembly GCF_000972845.2). Lineage (NCBI taxonomy): Eukaryota > Metazoa > Chordata > Actinopteri > Sciaenidae > Larimichthys > Larimichthys crocea. Next base: position 4,184,278 of record NC_040028.1, read on the forward strand.
CCTGTGAAGACCTCCAAGTGTCAAAATTGAAAGACTTGACTCAAAGATTCATTAGCATTCGAAACGTGAGTAAACTCCTCTTAGCTCCCCACAGAGTGAACTCTGCTCTCACCAGTCTGGTTGTTGGGGAAGTGCAGGACCTCTATGCCATCTGGGTAGGTGATGTGTGTAGTCTGGGCTTCAGCATAATAGTAGATCTGAGCACAAGAAGCAGAACTGTGTTAAGAGCGTCACGAGCAGATGATTAACACGGCAAACATGCTGCTTATGTTTAGTTTGTTGCACAGCAGACTCCTCGGGCGATAAAAACATTTCTCCTCTGTTATGACAGCTTAAAGTAAACTGAACTGACTCCACCTTCACGTCACAGCCGTTCATTTGAGTCTTCACAGAGTGATCAAATCTTATCCAAGAACATCGGACTGTCCTTCAACAGTTGAACCAACAGATAGAAAGTGAGCAAACCTTCCTTTGGCACGCACTCTTTGGTTTGGAAGGACTGCATAGTTTCAGAAATTCATCAATGTCCTGTTATTGTAGGTCTCACCACTCTCTGGTCGGCTGTGATCTGTTTGGTGTCTCCGTTGAAAAAGGTGACTTTGACTGTCAGTCCGTCTGCTGAAACCTCTTTCCTGGTCCCGTTGGGGAACGTGATAAGGCGATCACCACCGGCCAGAACCTTCTCTATCTGGAAGGATCACAACCAGAGCTCCGTCAGCACCTCCCATATAACATCAATACCACAGAGCATAACATAAATGTATATATAATTATATAATATAAATGTTTATAAAGTTTGTTTTTGTTGACAAGAAAACTAGAAAAGACCAGAGATCCAACTTAAGGTCACCTCATAAAAGCAGCAGCAGCTTTGCAATGTTACACAAGTTGATTTCATGTTCTGGTTAAAAAGACTTTCCACTCACTCACCTTCCCGTCAGGATGTGTGATAACCTCCTCAGCTGATGCTGGCTCTTCTGGCTCACTGCGCTCGGCTTCTTTTGGCAGAGAATTTCTTCTCTACAATGAGAAAACATCAACACTTCATTAAACACGGGTGCAGTGATTGAGCCGGCAGCATGTTGTAGTCTCTCTGAACAGGATAAGAAGGTATCCTGTTAAATAAACTAAACTTTAGTAAAGTTTGAAATCTGTTTTGTATTTGTCAGTAAATGAGCTGCAGCATTTTGAACAGATAGAGAAATCAGCACTGACGACGTCTCTTACCACAGAGCAGTTGTGTGAGGTTTCTTGGTCTGGTGGTTTGTCCTGGCTCTCACTGGCAGGTGTTGACTTCTCTTTCTCTGTCATCCTGCCAGGCAATGAAGAGGATGAGGAAGAGGCGCCTGATGCTGAAGGCCTCCTCAGGCTGCTCTTAATTCCTGCTGAACATCAAAACAAAACAACAAAAAATTGATCATTGGCTTCATCCTGAAAACAAAGCACCCAGAAGAAGTTGCAGGTCTGCATGTGGCAGAAAGTCTTCGTCTGTTTCCCTGTGAATGGAAACCTTTACCTGCAGCACCCAGAGTCGGGCCGCTCTCCTTGGAGCTTCTTCTAGTGGCTGTAGGAGTGCTGCTCTGAGGAGGGCTGCTGCTGCTACCGTTGGAGTCAAGAGGACTCTGAAAACAAAGAGGAAGAATGACATGTGGATGTAGAATTGGTCAATACAAGATTTGAGGAGTGTCGGAGAGACCTGATGAAGATAAATCTTAGTCTTATGGACACAAAATTCCTTCCACACCATCCTAGACGCACCGTTTTGATTCAATTTAATCAAGAAATGAAGGTGTGAAAATGTGTTGCAACCATAGACGGATTTATCCTGACACTACATTACAGAGGACATGAAGAGAACCAATAACAAACATTATGAACACGCTTACAGCAAATTTCACTCCTTTAGTTACGGATGACGCGTTTTCAAATACTTTGTGACCGTCTTTCATTTCTTTGTCCTTCTCTGCAACCACAGGGTTCTTCTTCCAGGCACTGAGGCGGAGCTTTTCCAACACACGGATCTTAAAGTCAAAGAAGAATTATATTCAAACAACACAACATGATAGCAAAAACAAGAAAGGAAAAAAAAAAGGGAGGTGGGTACCTCGTCTCGCAGAGAGGCGTTCTCCTGATTGAGGGACTCGATCTGTTGTCTCAGCCGGCTGTGCATGGAAGCCCAGCGACTCTCCCTGCCCTTCAGCTCCTCCTGCAGGGAGCTCAGCTGCTGCTTCAACACCTGGCAGGGAGGACGAGGGTTAGATTAAAGGGGAGTTCCACCAACTTCAGGATTCTACACATGGTATCTTATTCACACATCACTGAAATGATTTGACTTCTCAATACGTCTCTGCGTCACCTGGATTTCCTCTCGTTCCTTTTTGTCAGGTATGGCTCTGGCGGCCGACGCGTGCTTCTCGAACAGTCTGCGCTCCTTCTGCAGCTTCCTGTTCTCCTCTTTCTTGTACTCCTCGAGCTTGGCCAGCTCCTCCGCCTTCATCTGCTCGAACTCCAAACGCTCTTTCCTACAAAAACATTACAGCCACAAGTAACATCAGTGAAACAACACGAAGGAAAAATACATTTACAAATGTAAACATTCGGTGCAGACAGATTGGTCACCTGAGAGTTTCCTGGTTTTTCTCGTTCTCCTGTCTGAGTTTGGTGAGGGCAGCATTCTCCTTCTTGAATCTCTCGATCTCAATCTCCAGCTCAACCAGTCTCTCTCTCAGCAGTCTGGACTGGACCTGCTGGCCTGGGGACGAGGACACACGTGCACATATACAGTATATAACCTCAAAAATCACCATTCAGGAACATGATGTGGTCTCAGGGATCAAAACATTACATGGTACAATAAAGTGACAGCCATTGAGGCCTCTGTTCATACACACAGACATACACTGTTGGTCTTGAATTAATTAATTCATTGAATAATAATAATCATCTTGATGAATAAAAATAAGGATAAGTTGCAACAAACTGTCAAATACAGGTGTGAGCAGCAAGTGAGAATAAAGACGCTGATGACAGGTGGTGGTGTTTTGTCTCACCTGTCTCCACCTCTGGCATTTTGGATTCGGGAGCAGCGGGAGGAGCAGGTAGAGGAGCATTCTGGGTCTTTGGCTTCAGCGAGGGGAACAGTTTTGTCATGAGCTGTGAGGCAGGGGGAGGATCGTGCTCCTCCTTGGCCGAAACAATAATCACTCCCTTATTCGGCTCCACAGCTTTGCTCGCTGCCACCTTCCTCGACAGAGTCTGCTCTCGTGGCGGTGAGATTCTATTGGCCGTTGCCTTGGAAACCTGCCTACTGTCACTGACTGCGCTGTCATCCAGGTCGTTCCACGTGTCGTCGTCGTCAAACACGACTCTACCCCGTTGTCCGTCTTTGTCCTCTATCAGAGTGGGCTCATCGTTGCTGAGGAGGCTGTCGCTCCCCCCGTCATCACCCAGTGTGACGCCTGAAGCTGAATCCCTGCAGCTGTCCTCATCCTGATACGACCGCTTGTCGTATGGCGGGTTAGTCTGTGCGGGAAAGCAAAGGGTGCTGGGAAACAAAGGCTTGACCTCCACTTCCTGGTCTTCAAACTCAGAGCTGCCACAGGATGAAACTTCAGAGTTGCAGTGCTCGTCCTCTCTCCCGCTGTCCTGATCCTCGACGCTCACTTTGTTCTGGAGTCTGTCGTCTCGTCTCTTCGCCACAGATGAATCTGTGTTCACAGGACTGCTTTTACATGGCAAACCACCAAAACTGCGCCTCTGTGGTGCACCTGTGGGAGGTGATTTAATGGGGGTGGAGGAGAGCCGACGTGGGTGGAGCCTCCTGGCTGCCTGCAGCTGGTCCATCTGAAGAACCTGCAAGTACAGTAACAGTAAACAATAAATAATCTTTGAATGTGTGAACTCTTCATAGTGGAACAGGGTCGGCCTACAGTACTGTATTTTAACGTCTGTTTATAATGTTGTACGTGGTGTAAAGAGTGGTCTCTACAAGGGACAAAACCACTGCATTGAACTGAATCACTGAGTTGAATATATCACCTTCAGGACAAAAGAGGAATTGGACGAGAAGGACAGCTCCTCGGCCGCTTGCTCCAGGAGCTCAAACTCTCCCAGCTCCATGCTTTCCAACTGCCTGTCACAGTCCCAGCGCTGCAGCTTATCCTGGAACGACAGCTCAAACGAGTCCTGTGGAACTTTGTCATCTCCTCCTGCTGCTGCTGCTGCTGCTGACCCTGTTCTTCCTTCTGTTGGTTCCACTCTTGGGCCCCCACTTTTCTCTCTAGCTGGATCACTGTCAGCCTTCTCTGGCCCTCTTACAACACCCACCTGTTTGGTTACAGGGTTTGGCTGTGTGTGGTGAGCAGGGTTCCTTGCAGCTTGAGCTGACAAACCCACTTTCCTGTTATTCTGCTCCGGCACCAGTTGTTTGCTTTGTCTGACTTCTGGGTCAGTTTGCGTCAACCCTGATCCTTCTGTGTTATGTCTTTGATAACTACCCAAAACCTTTGTCCGTGCTGCCTTATTCTCAATTCGGGCACCCTGAGGAGGTGAACTGAGACCACGTGGACGGTTTTCTTTGTTGAGTGTGGCAGTTTTACGCTGGACAGGAAGCCGCTGGACGCCATTGGCAGCACCTCTCTGGATAGCTGCAGGCTCCGAGTTGCTGCGAGAGATTACTCTGGCCTGGAGTTGTGGTTTTGGGTCCTTCTTCAGCTCCACGTTTGGTAACGAGACTTTGCGATTGTTGGTAAACCTTGAGAGGCCTTCACCTCGCTTCAAGAAGGCTCTCTTGGGAGGGTCTTGTGCAGCTTCAGCTGCATCTTGGCTCTGTTACAGCAAGGAGACACAACGTCAAAGTGATGGACATACTTGGTATTGTAGTGACTGTAAAGCCCAAGATAACAAAGGTTTGTTGGATTCATGAATGAACACTGTTATTTTCTAACCTGCTGTTGCCGGGCAGACTTAAGCTTCTGCTCCTCTAGCCTCAGCTGCTCCTCCAACAACTCCTCAAACGTTTTCTTCTGACCCTCGATAGGCCTGGAAAGGGCCACACACACACACGACAAATGTATGTACAGTTTGTCAAGAAATACTGATGTTTCTGCTGCATCGTGACTTACTTGATTTATCTCTTCATGAGAGTCTGATTCAGAATACAGTATTTACCTGTCATGAAGGACCTTTTTTCTGCTGTCGTCTTCTGTCAAAGCCACAGCAGTGCTTGGCACTGACGTGTCGTCATGTTCCTGATCATCTTCTCTCGAGCTCCATGTCCCTGTAGGAAACGCACACACCGTTAAAACTTCACACTGAAGCGATCTGATAAAAGTCGTGGTATGCTCGTGCTGGCAGCTGTGCTTTATGCAAATACAAAAACTATTAATTTAGTTTCCACTTTCATTTTAAAAACTGCATTCTCACCCTCTTCCCCATCATCACAATCTTGACCTCTCTGTAGCTGCTCCTGTCTCCCTGCTGATGAGAGCTCTTGTTCCTTTTGGACGCCGTGCGTCACCCTGTGGCAGTTCATGGTAGGGCTGCACGGGGTCTGATGCGCTCCCTGGTGTGAGTTTTCCCCCCATTCTGCTCCTGACAGTCCTGGACTCTCTGTGTGATCTGTAAGATCTGTAAGATACATTAAAAAAATCACTTCACATGTGTAGGTAAATACATATTAGATCTTATTCTCTACATTTCTTTTTTCTTTTTTTACCTCCTGTGGAGTCCTGAGATCCATTCATCATTCCCAGCAGCCTCTGCTGCTCCTCCTGGAGGCGAAGTAGCTCCTCCAACTGATGCGCTTTTAGCTGCTCCTGCATGTGCTGCTGCCATTTCCTCAACTGCACAGACACAGTCGTGGGTTTTAATTAGCCGTGGAGTTAACACTCTTGTCCAGAGTGTCTCACTGTGTTTTTCAGAAACATTTCAGTCAGACACGTTTGTTCGCTCCACATCAGTGTTTCCCAACGTGCTGCCCGCCTCAACTGTACGCTGCACACACTGAGAAGTTTGCACATTAGAAGTGCTAACCGTCTGACACACTTCCTTCACCGTTTGAGTCTTTGCCGACATAAATAGCTTTAGGAGAAAAACACTAATAATAGCGGAGAGGGGCAAAGAGCGCCTGTGGGGGGTATTAAGTATCAGGAACAAGTGATATAATTAACTCTGGAGTTCACATAAATTCAGCATTAGTAATGAATATGTCATATCTGACCTATTTCAAACTTGATTTGATATTCACCTACTCAAATATGTGCAAAACATCTTGTTTATTTAGCACGCTGTCAATCAGAAACCTTCATCAAGATTAAAACTGACTGAAAGCTCGCTAAGTAATGGAGATTTTTTGCAGAGATTGGAGTGTGTGGATACTTTTCTCCATCATGTTTGTTAGTCTACAGCTCTAGCACCTCAGTTGAGTGATTACTATCCATAGAATATATCAAAACCTCTGTCTAAGCATGATGAAAAATCAGCAGTTAAGACATCAAAGTGGTGTCCATCCCAGCAGATTACATAGCAGTGGGAAGAGCTGTCAGTTTCAGCCGGCATGGTCTTCGTGAAATGCAATAATGTCCTTACCTGTTCCAGTTTTATCACCAGAGGCAGCTCCTGTGATTTGTTTGCCATGTCGTCCGAGCTCTCCAACTCTCCATCCGAGTTCCTCGGAAGCCCAGAGGACAGAGCGTTCACCGGCCTGTCAGTGCCAGCCCTCCATGGTCCTCCGGGTGATCCGGTGAATCCATCCACGCCGAGGCAGCTGCTGTCTGCGGATGCGGGCAGAGGGGCGAAGTCGGAGGCGAAGGAGTCGTCTGGCTGCAGGGACGAGGATCTCACGACGGAGGTGTGCCGCAAGGAGCCAGCCAAGTCTGGACTCGGGTTGAGGATCACCCCGGCTCTAGCGCTACTCGGCATCCACCGTGCCAAAAAGTCCGCCTGGGTGTACTGAAGCCCGGCTGGAGATGACATGATGACCGCGCTCCCTCAGGATGGGCTCGCTAATCCGGGATTTGAGCGACAGATTATGGTGACAGGTTAAGGGTTGACGTTAATCACACCGCGAATAAGCACGCTCTAAACGATGCCCAGATCCAGGAAAACTATATTTGGTAACCGGTTTACATCGAAATACATGAACCGTGTCTGGCCTCGGCTGGTTAAACGTTACAGCGGAGCGTGTCAGGACAGCGGGGGGTCGGTTTTAAACGAGCGTTTGTTTGGTTAGCAACAGCGCACTGACAGCGTGACAACGTTCATGTTAGAGAGCTAACTACAGACTACCACGCAACTCAGTCCTATATTAGGTCGCTCTCTCAGCCTGTCGGTCCATTTTCAGCGCATTTAAAAGGCTCGGTGTCAGTTACGTGTCTGTTGTTAGCAGTCTGCGCTTTCTACGAGATGCAAAAAGTTTTTTTTTACAGGTATTACACTGTAGTAACAAGGCAGAGAGGTTAGCGACATTAGTACGTGTCGTAATTTACCTGTAACATGAAGGAAAAGTGTTGTTACCAGAGCAAAGCCGTGCTTTAAAGACACATAACACACAGAAGTTTCGAAGCCTGCCGCCATATCAAAACAAAGCCCGCGAGAGTAAAAAAAAAACGACAAAATGAGTTGTTGCATTATGGGTATTGTAGTTTGCTGTTTCGCAGATTTAATTTAAATTTGTATTTTTGTTTGTTTTATATATACGACTATAGTAGTCAATATATATAAACTATGCATTGAAAGTGACATTTGTGTCGAATATTGTTATTAGATATATAGTTTTATAAAAACTATCTTCAAATTATATCCGGTTTAAAAGCGAAAAATTATTTCAAAATAAAGGTCGTCGAGCGAATAAAACTACTATGTTGTCAAGGTTTCATTTTGCATATTGGAGTTTTTATGTAGTTTGAGGTGTATTGCTATATGTTTTATTATATCTGTACTTTTACCTCAAACATTAGTTGTTTTCATTAACTAATTTGTACAAGAACCTTTATACTGGTTTGAACTTACCGGATGTATTTTCTGACGGCTGTGATTGGTCAATACGAAAATACTGCGTTCCACTTTTCTGTGAATGGAAACTGAGCTGACAGTGTCAAACAATGGAGAAGGTTTTATGTTCTGTCCACGGTAAGTTACAATAAGTAACACTTTCATCGTAAAATACATAGTTAAATGTTGGTTTTGCTTTCCAGAGGTCATAATTGTGTTTAATTCTCCGAAGCACCGTTTGTTATGAGCATGACAAGGCAGTTTCATTTCATGCTGCGTTTAACTTTTGACAAACCTTGATGCTTTTTTTTTCCCTACGCATTTCCGTTGCTAACTTTCATTGAGAACAAGGTTTATATAATCTGCTAAGTAACTCGTTGTCTCTGCATCCACACAGGCAGCCCGTGTTTGTTAAAAACGGGCGTCAAAGATGGACCAAATAAAGGCAAGAGCTTCTACGTATGCGTGGACAAGGAGGGCATAAAGGCAAGAGCTTCTACGTATGCGTGGACAAGGAGGGCTGTGATTTCAGTCAGCTGGCCAGGTATTCACATCACCGAGGACACACATGTCCCTCACTGTGTTTGACACTGTGAGACCACTTTAGAGAGGATGTCACAGGCGAGGGTGGATACTGGTACCCACCACAGCAGTGACATGGATTATAAATCCTCACTATGTAGAGAATCCCTGAATAAAAAACCATTAGGTACACTGTAATCCAACCTAGAGGTGTCCTAAAGTGCAGATTAGATGACTTATGAAATAAATTACACACATTGGTTTGCCAACATCTAAACACTCTCTTAGGCTCTGATGTGTCTTTGGTGGTACCACTCATATCAGCATCATACATGCAGGGTCTGTGTTACAGGCATTTTTAAAGAAAAACTCCTGAATAAGGAAGACTGTATTCAAAGTATGAAAGTTTAAATTGAATTTATTATTCTTGTACAAGAAGGAGCGTTTAACAGTGCAACACACAAGAGGGGTTACAGAGAAAAGGCTCCCTGATGACACTTCTCTGGCCTGTTTCTCACGTCCTTGTCTCACCTGTCCTTGAACTCCTGATATCTCTCCCTGCCATTCTCAGCAAAACACAGTCCAAATAAGGGAAGTGCACGAGACATACAAAAAACAGGAAACCGAACATTATGAGTTAAAACATCTGAACCCCAGTATAAATCCTAATTCTGAGTCTGTATTTTTATCATCTTTTCCAGCATCTCACCGTCCCACTGCCTCCACCATGAAGATTCGATGGTGGAACTCCAAGCTCTGGCCTACAATCAGAAACAGCAGGGCCACAAGTGAGTGTGCAGGTGGATTGTTTTATGGTCCAAAACAGAAAGAATTTTCTTTCTTTTTTTTTTCAAATACAACTTGGAGTAAAATGCCGTTCCTGTTCGAGCTTGCGTTACATTATATTATGTACTCAGACAAGATCTCTGTGATCGGACACCTGTTTGGTTGAACTGGATCGCTGACTCTGAATTCATTTTCCTTTTCCAGGTTGTACTTCCGGTGTGTTATTGGGAAAAAGGCTGGTCAGAAGTGGTGTGGAAGTGTGCCTTGGACTGCAGTAAGACCTGTCACAGACTACACACATCCTTTTTCATACACTTCAAATACTTTTGTCTGTAACTGTATCCAGCACTCATTTTTATAGACAGTTAATAAACAGTTAACCAGTTAATCCTGACAAATATATTTGACTTCAATAGCCAAGATTTTCAACATTTTTTAAAATCAGTTTCCTGAAAATGTTTTAAATGTCTGTTGTCTTCCGTTATTGCAGCCAGAGAAAGAAAAGCAGAAAACTCTCTCTGCCACACAGCTGCAGCCCTCTTGCCTGCCACCTGTGCGAAACCCATTTAAGGTTCCCGACAAGAAGGACAAGGACTCTGAGCGGAGAAGGATGCAGTGTAATGGAAGTGATGAGAAAGACAGTGAGGCAAGGCACAAGGCTGAAGGAAAAGAAAACATAAAGAGTGCAGGTGTAGGAGTGGAAGAAGAACAAGAAGAGGAGGAAGGGAAGATGAGTTCATCAGATACTTACAGAGGTAAACAACTTCCACAGGGGATGACAATAAAGAAGAGAGTTTCAGATGAGGACAGAAACAGTCCCAAAGCTAACGGTGTGGAAAAAATGACAGATACGGTGAAAGACAAAACTAAAGAGAACCACGCCGAGCCGGGAGAAGCAGAAAAAACGTTGCCTACCGCGAGTGTCAAGGCTCTTCATAGTGAGAGAATAAATCATACCTCACAGGATCCTCACAAGGACTTGCCCCCAAAACCAACCAACAGTGAAACCTGTCTGGTGCAATCAACTGACACAACTATAAAACACTCAATAGACTCTGGTAACACCAGGAAACCCACATCTAACAAGCCAGCACAATCCGCAGAGTTGAGTCAAACCAAAAACCACAAAGACAACGATGACGACGTAGTGTTTGTGTCGGAGAAACCTGCTACTCAGAAAACTCCTTCTCCTGTTTCGGGTGTGCAAAAGACCCTGACCACCTTCGCTGGGTTCCAGCCTATTTCTAAGGTCAAAAGTCAACAAGCAGCTCCCAAAGGGATGCACAGCCTGCTCACGGCTCAACTCCAACAGAAAAAGGTGAGTAAGTAAATATCTTCATTGCAGTTTCTTGTAGCCTGTCAGCACATACAGTACACATCAAAATACATTTTTGATAGCTAAGCGGATAAGACTGACCATGTCTCAAAATATTTATTCTTTTAGTCTTTAGCTCACTGAGCAGACAGGCAGCAACTTGCATATTCAACTCAATTGTCATGTTAACTTAAACAATGGCGGATGAAGCCCTATAGAGCTTTGTGGCTTTGTTTCTATTTGATTTGACACAGAAAACACTAGGACATCTGGTGGAAAGTAAAATAACTGCATTGTCCAAAAAGAGTAGATATGAAGTATTTCTGGTGTCGTTTAGGCTGTCGTTGGAAACATTTTAAGTGTACATCACTGTATCAGAATCGACTAGTGTAACTCCATATAACTGTCAAACATAATGCAGAGTTTCTAAAACGCCTTTGACAAGTGAGCTTGAGTCTTTGACTTTCAAATAAATTAAGGTTTGGTTATCTTTTCTATGTCACCATTTTTTATCTCTGTCTGTTCTCTTACCCCGTTTCTCCTCCTGTCAAGGCCACTCTGTCCATGGTGAATGTGGCTGCTCTGCCAGATAAAGGGGAGAGACTGAGGACTCAGGTCAAAGAGCTGGAGGATGCACTGGAGTCTCTGAGCCTCACTGCTGCCTCTCAGCCAGGTAACTCTCTCATACTGTACTGTAGGGGTCATAAATAATGTTTGTTTTTAATCCACTGAGTTCTACTGCTGTTGTAGAAATGAATGCAGATTTTTAATTCATAAATATGGTGAAACACTTTTTCAGTTTTAACTAATGTCAGTTAACTAACAAATCACTTTCAGAGTCCCAGGGTGCACATAGCAGCGGTGATGCTTGTCCAAACAGCAGCCAGGTTAACCCTTTCAGCCGGTCAGGGGGAACCATCCTGCTCCCCAACCTCCCTGCCTCTGGTCCCTCCCAACACCAGGCCTCCGGGAGCTCCCTGGGGCTCCATCTGAGTCAGGGATACACCCAGACATATGGAGGTAGGCCGAACGTGTTTGTGCATATCCATGTATACCTCTGGATTTCTTTTCTTTTATTCTTTATCATTCATGGAAACACTCTAACCCTCAGTCCTTCATGTTTCCTGCAGACTCACAGGTCCAGGCCTTTTATGGTGGCAGGATGACAGATGATCGTCTGTTGGCGGTGAAAAATGCCACCTGTGAGGCCATCGACCATCTCCACAAATCCCTGGAGACCTGCCCTGACGCTGAGGCAGATGCTCCGGACCCCAAGGGCATCATGGTTAGACACTCCTTCAGTCGCTACTATGACACTGCTAATGATAAAACTTCAGGGAATGATGCTCTGTTTTTTGTTCATTCTGAGATGTATTCAAATAAAATGTATCCTAATTTAGGGCTAAGTTGTGCTTTCAACTTTGTGGCAACAGTTGTGGTGAAGATCCTCAACATGACAGTGCCTCTGTGCACAAAGCCAGGCCCATAAACAGTTTTTACAGTTTGGTGTGGAAGAATTCGACTTAACAGAGTCCTGACCTCAGACCCATCCACCACCTGTGTAATGAACTAAACGGACACTGACTTGGAGCCAACACCTGATCACCTAACAGCATGGTTATCATCATCTTTGGGTGTCCACATATTTCTGGCCACAGTGTTTTTGCTATTCTTTAGAATAAGTCCTTTAGAAATGCTTGAAATTGGTTTCAAATTAGTGTCATATTTTGATTGGTCCACTATGTTACTCTAATAATTGTGATTGGTTGGTCAGGTGCCGCTTCTCGCCCACCAGAAGAAAGCTTTGGCCTGGCTGCTCTGGAGAGAAGCCCAGAATCCTTGTGGAGGAATATTCGGTGTGTTCACCTTTTTTTTTTCTTATTATTTTTAAAGTTACAATGAGGACTGGTGAAAAATATAAATGAAAGATGTGAGATAGTCACGGTGTGGGATTTTTTTTTGTGTGTTTTGCTTTTTGGATTCAGCGGACGACATGGGTCTGGGAAAAACCCTGACCATGATTGCTCTCATACTGACCAAGAAGATGAAGGCAAAAAAAGAAGATGAAAAAAAGGAAGAGGAGAAGAAGGAGGAGAGCTGGCTCTCCAAAACTGGTGACTCACTTTTTGAGTTTGTGTGAAAGAATAATTAGATAACACCACCTTGTTTTGTCTGAATTCTGGAGGTGAAATCGATGTTGAGTGTCACGTTTTTTTAATTATTTGTTTGTTGACCATCCAGACTCCAGACTCGTGGTTTCTAACGGCACTCTGATCATCTGTCCTGCCTCCCTGATCCATCACTGGAAGAGGGAGGTCGACAGACACATCAAGACAGGAAAGCTGAACGTGTACCTGTACCACGGGCCCAACCGCGAGAAAAGTGCTAAAGTGTGAGAGAACCATGGACAAACACACACACGTGTTCAAAATGATACAATCTTATCATTTGATAGTATCTACTGCCATAACTATAAAACAAAAACAGATCTACGAGAGTAGAGTTTGTGTTTCTGGCAAAACTGTTCACACAACACATACCGGTTTTACTTCTTTCTTGGTCTGATTGAAATAATAATTCAGAATTTTGAAAAACAGATTATATAATCAAAATCAGACATTGATATTTAACTACTACTATCCAGCAATAATTAGCAGTAGATTTCATTGTCTCAAACTGAACTCACAACAGAGCACATAACAGCCTGATAAAGTGTTTTCTGTCTGTCTCTCAGGCTCGCAGATTATGATGTGGTGGTGACAACCTATAGTTTGGTCTCTAAAGAGATCCCAGTCCAGAAGGAGGAGGCTGAGAAACCCAGCAAAGATTTTGATGACGTGGTGAGAAATATTTATTCATGACGCACAGCAACACCTCAGCTTCGATGGTGTAACACGAGACACTTCCTGTGAGATGTGAATATTTATAATCCATACTCAAAATCTCACATGTACACTTCATCTCACGTTGTTTTCCTCAGCCACCACGCTCAGCTCCTCTTCTGCGCGTGGCTTGGGCCCGGGTGGTCCTTGACGAAGCCCACAACATCAAAAACCCTAAAGTGCAGACCTCCATGGCCGTGTGTCAGCTGAGGGCTCGTGCGCGCTGGGCCGTCACTGGCACGCCCATCCAGAACAACCTGCTGGACATGTACTCACTGCTCAAGTAAGACGAAAACAGGTTGCTTGTATGATCACAAAATGAAGCAAATGACAATTTTCATATAATTCAATTATAATCTATTCAGGGGGAATAAGCATGAATTAATTTCCCTCACTTATCAGGAGTTATGGCTCTAATAATGGCCAAAGGGTGGCTGAAATATCAGACAAACAAGATGGTTTCATTGGACTGAGACTCCGTTGCTTTGCTGCCTTTCAGGTTTCTGCGTTGTTCTCCATTCGATGAATACAAACTGTGGAAAGCTCAGGTAGACAACGGCTCTAAGAGAGGCAGAGAGAGGCTCAACATCCTGACGAGGACTCTTCTGCTCCGAAGGACCAAAGACCAGCTGGACTCCACAGGAAAACCACTGGTAGGGACGGGACCTTGAATTTCTAAACTCATTTTAGTCATTTATTTTGGTCTTTAAATGATGACAGAGTATCTGCTTGCCACGACTAGTTAGGTAGTTGTTAGTTTTTTCAGACAAACTGATGCAGCTCTTAGCAAGCTGCAATAAAAGTCTAGATTGAATGGAACGTCAACCCACAGTCACTCTTGGTCCTGACTAAAGTGAAATGTCAAATGTTTCAGGTGTCTCTTCCTGATCGGACCTGTGAAGTGCATCGACTCAAACTGTCCCAGGATGAACAGTCTGTGTACGATGTGGTCTTTGCCCAATCCAGGTATATATTTTTTTCTTAATAGAATTTTGGCATAGGAAGGTTTTAAACTGAGAAACCATGATAATAAAATGCTGAGGAATTGTAGTTACATGCTACATTGCATGCACAAAGTTACATAGAGCAAGAACAGAGATGTATGGACCTGATTACAAGGCAATGTGACATCAAAATGATTTTAAAATATTTTATTTTATGGTAGAAAAGTTACATAATGAGGTGTTAAATGCATTAAAAAAAGTGGCTAGGACGCTGGAATGAGGATTTGCTCTTTTCCTTTAGATCTACTCTGCAGAATTACCTGAAGAGACATGAAGGAAACGATGTGAACAATGGAAAGACTTCCAGCTCCAATCCCTTTGACAAAGGTGAGATATCAGCTGGTTGATTTAGAGACAGGCAGCATGTGTCATTAATACTGCCCCAGTTATTGTGAGAGGTGTGACTGTGATCATATGAAATTATATTTAAGCACAAAATAAAACATCGCCAAGCACAGAAATTATATTTTGTTGAGAAATTCATTCATTCAATTTCATTAGGGTGAATGAAGTCTGACATGGCATTTTAAATCAGACTCCGTGTGATTATTACTAATGGTGCTGTATCAAAAGTGTGTGTGTCTTCTGTCCTCAGTGGCCAAAGAGTTTGGTATGTCCCAGACTGACCCTGCTCTGTCGAGTTCCCAGCAACCTCAACAGGCGTCCAGCACCGTCCACATCCTGTCCCTGTTGCTGCGCCTCCGACAGTGCTGCTGTCACCTCTCACTTCTTAAAAAGGTACACACACACACACAACTACATCACCAGTTTTCATTCTCGCACAAACAAATACCCACAAGACTGCATAGTATGCACAAGCACTGATTTCCTGCTGTCTGTCTGTCTTCTCAGACTCTCGACTCGACGGAGCTGCAGGGTGATGGGATCGTCTTGTCTCTGGAGGAGCAGCTCAACGCTCTGTCACTCTCCTCCAGCCCGTCACCATCAGGGCCCGACCCCAAAGACACTGTGGCCCTTAATGGCACCCGCTTCCCCTCACAGCTGTTTGAGGACACCTGTGAGAGCAGCAAGGTGGGTTTCACAGTTCAGTTTTTTTTAAACAGTCGATTGACGAGAACTGACCGAGGCATACTCAGCTGTGCCGAAAAGGACGAGACTCGGGATGGGTGGGTTGCCTCCTGAATGTGAGAATGTGCCTTGCAGGCTGTTTGATATCTGCTGTAGTAAGATAAAAAAGACTGCCCCCCTGTTCAGAAAGTGACCATTGCTTTTGTTCACCAGAGGCAGGTGAAATGGTTGTAACAGAGCTGTGGATTTTAGTGGTTTAAGGGTCACAGCAACACAACAACAAAACAACTAATTCTTCTCTCTTAATCTTCCAGATTTCTGCTATTGTCTCTGAGCTGAAAGCAATCAGGCAGAAGAGTGATGGACAGAAAAGGTAAAACATTAAAGTCAAATCAAGCTCAGAAGGTTTATTGGAGCCCTCAACAATGTCACACAGTCTTCCTCTGCAGATGGAGTTACCCAGGTTTCATGGAAATGTTCATCTGCCGGGGACGATCACGTTATCGTCTGTCTATCATACATATTCACCTTCCTTAGGCACTGCTGTATAAGGACTTTACATCCATTGACCTGTAAACCGCTAGCATCTATTGACCTGTAAGTGGTCACTGCAGTGCTGTAATGCACATGATGTCCTCTCTCTCTGATAATGTGCAGCGTGATCGTGTCCCAGTGGACCAGCATGCTGCGCATCGTGGCAGTTCATCTGCAGCGCATGGGCCTGAGATACGGTGTCATAGATGGGACTGTCAACCCCAAACACCGCATGGACCTGGTGGAAGAATTCAACACTAACCCCAAAGGACCACAGGTAAGGGTTTCCAGTTTCCTAGAGTACTGCTAAGAATCAATCTTCATAACTGGATTTCGACCGGTGTAACATTAAACATATTGTGAGTGAATATAAATATGGATCTGTGTTTCTGTGTTTTCTGCCAAAGGTGATGCTGGTTTCTCTTTGTGCTGGAGGTGTCGGACTCAACCTGACTGGTGGGAATCACCTCTTTCTCCTAGACATGCACTGGTGAGAGACGTACTCACATGAACAACACATAAAGAGTATGAGAGCTGGTTTCCACTGCTTGATGTTTAGTACCTTTTACCTCTTGTTATTGTATTATTATATTGGGTCATGTTATATTCGTAGTATGATTCACACTTAAACTGTCTCTTCAGTCTTATTCATTGTGTCAATAGATCTTTTTCACAGCAGCAGAATTTTGATACGAAATAATCGGGTCAACACAGGTGTTACCAATGATTAATTAAAGTTCTGCTCTGCTGCAATACCTGGAACTGAACTTTAATTAGTGTCATTGGTAACACCTGTGTTGGCTGCAGTGAAAATGCAAAGATGCTTTTTAAAAACATAGATACTTTATTTGCGTTGCTCTTCGATTAGATTAGATATACTTTATTCATCCCACCACGGGGAAATTTACTTGTTACAGCAGCAGAGGAAAGTGTAGCATACACTACAGAATTAGAAAAAAAAATAACCCACAATAAACAGACAGAAATATGTATAACCTACAATAAACACAAAAAACAATCAACCTTCAAAAACAGACAAGTACTGAGGATGAAAGTGCCATAATATATAAAAAGAGTACTGTAATGCAAAGTGACCATAGTGTAAGAAATATTGCAAAGAAAGTGACCATGATACAAATAATAATATTATTGCAAGAGTACAAAAAGATCACAAACACACAAAATAATAGAAAAGAAAAACATGGAAAATTCTGGATTGTACTGTCTCCAAAAGACATTAATTTTGGAATTATTAAACGGGTAAAATACATTTCAGAGGTGCACATCTGTAGATGGCTCATCACAACGGCGTATGGAAATGTTACCGATAAAGTGAGAAAACCTGTGACAGTTGAGTTTTTAAACCTCTGAACCCTGTAAACTCTGACAGGAACCCAGCATTGGAAGATCAGGCGTGTGACAGAATCTACAGAGTTGGACAAACAAAAGACGTCACCATCCACAGGTAAAGAATCAGCACCATCATCATGTTATGTAGATGAGAATGAAAACAAACCCACACACTGATAGGTTTGTTCTAATCTAATAATTCAGAATCTTTACTGAACTTAATTTGTATACATCTTCATTATTAGTTCATTTTACCGAAGGCTGCGGTGCCCTGTTTGTCGTGTGCGTGCGTTTCCAGGTTTGAGTGTGAAGGCACAGTGGAGGAGAAGATTTCCACACTGCAGGCGAAGAAGAAGGAGCTGGCCCAAAATGTGCTGTCAGGAACAGGAAGCACCTTCACCAAACTCTCCCTGGCTGATCTCAGAATCATTTTTGGTGTCTGAGATGAGAGGACTGAGGATGCTGTGCTACGCCGTCAAAATGATAGCTGTAACACGAGACAACTGTTCCTACACACATTCAAAATTCAAGTAATAATTAATAAGACTGCGGTGATAAATGATACTTGGTCTAAGCGTTTAGAGAGTTCATATCCCCGTTTGTACGTTTTATTTATCATTTTCTTTGGTCCAGTGCAAAAATGGTTACTTGAGGCATGTGAAGCTGTTTTTTTCCCCGTTTCCTGTCAGTTCTTTTAATTTCTGGTGGCTTATTCACTATTTTTTATTGCTGTGCATTGTATTGTTGTACATGTGTATGTGTGTTGATGTTCAAATAAATTCACCTGCCTTAAAAAAACTTTAATTTTGAGTTTTGTGTGTTTTAAACACAGCAGCATGTGGTCCATGATAACATACTATCCTTTAATCTGTAAATGTTTGCCAGTGTTTTCTGTCTTCTTGCTCTGACGGCCCGTCTTGTGCATAGATGTATAGAGCAGCAGTCCACCATGTTTTCATTGCTCCCTATGTCAAAATTCAGAGTGGCTTGTTCTTTGTGCTGCCTTTAAAAACATCGGAATTTTGAATGTTAGCATGTGAAATTACAAAGGAAATTCAATCCACACGTCAGAAAATCGCTATTTTTTATTATTATAATTTGTCGTCATATAATCCATGTAATCAATATCTGTCTTTTTGTGGGAATGTTTTTTAACGCCATAAAACGTCAGACAACCGGGTTTTGCTGTCTATTGATGATTAGTATTGCGCATTTCTGCATTGTTTCAGTTAAATCATTTTAGCTGTCTATCTCAAAGCACGCATGAGTTCCTCAGCTCGCAAGCTTCGTCCAAAATGATTGAAAGAACAAAAACTGCTGCACGCCGTGGTTGTGACTGAGTAGCAGCAGAGTAGGACGGAGGCTGTGAGCAGCATTTGAACGCAGCGTTTGCAGGAGCGGGCGGTAGCTGCTCGATAACCCTCCGAGCTGCAGAGCTAGTGCAGCGAGTACGGCCAGGTACGGCAGCGTCCTGCCTCCGTGAACGTGGCCTTTTAACGAGTGCTGAATCAAAATAGCTCCATTTTAGCAAGCCAGCACCAGCCTCCGCAGCCATGGCGGCTGAGGCGGACAAAGTAGAGCCCGCGGACAGCGAGCAAGACGAGGGAGAAGATGTGTACGAAGTGGAGAGGATCATTGACATGCGGGTGGAAGAGGTAAAGCGAAGCTAAATGCTACGTAGCCGCCTGGCTAGCTTGGCAAACATGGCTGGCATTGCTTTCACTCCACTCTCACGACGCATAGCCCACCTACTACGGCGCACACACACTCTCCTGTAACCAAACACACACGTACGGTGTATTTTTAAGTGCACATTGATGCGTTGCTTTGCTCTCGCGTCGCTTATGCGATCGCTCCTGTGCTCGTAGCTCGCCGCTCTTCCACACACAGCGCTGGCATCGTTTTTTCTCTACAACTTCTCCCGTGATGTCCGCTCGCCTCTCCCCCTGCTGAGGCCAAGGACGGACGCTGTGCAAGCCTGCACATATTTTCATGATGGCTGGCGGCGTAAAAGATTTCAGATAATAGTGCTGGTGCATAAAACACAATGCCAGTGAACGTAATGCCCCTGTGTGAATGTAGTAACGCCTGCTTAACGTCGCGTTACCGCCGTAGCCGAGATGACAATGACAGGCTAGTGTGTTTTACCTTTCTGTGCGTGGACACATCAGTATGTGCACAAAGCGTCTTTGTTGACTTTATATCTGTCTATCAACCTAGCCGGGCCATAGTCATGTTACAACATGCACTAATATTCAGTAGCTGTCCTGCTTTATTGAATGAACTCACTAATGAGTAACTTAAATTCTTTTTTTTTTTGTTTGTTTTTCATCAGGACTCCCAAAAGTGACCTCTTTACCTCACACAAATGATAATGTGACACACTGATTACACTGTAGTGCTGAACACAACATGCAAGGAATTTGGGCGAGTGTCTATTTATTTGAGGAATAAACTACTTGTGGATTCTGATTATTATTATTATTATTATTATTATTATTAATAGTTTGTACCGACTTCAACAAAATGTTTCAGCTCTGTTGTTTGTCCATAGATAGATCTATATCTCTATATAGATATAGAGATAGAGATATAGATGCATTGATACTTTATTGATCCAGAGCAAAGTTCAAGCATCCAGCAGCATGAGACACAGTAAACATACATTGAAATTAACCTGTATTACACAAAACTAATGTGAAAGTGAATCTATAAGAGAAATCTGGATTTAAATTAAACCTGTGCAAAATAATCCATCTTTATGAGTAGAAAACTAGATAAAAGTAAAAATGGAAATATATATTTTTTTATATATAGAAATATGAAATGGCCCCTATAATATAACATATTTTTTATATATATATATATATATATATATATATACACACACACACATACTTAATAACTACCACTACTTTATACTTCTTTTGAAGTCCCTCCCCTTATTTCTTCTCATGTTTTGTTTACAAAGTCGTGCTTTGTCCCAAGATGGTGCCACATTTTCACACTTCAGTATTACCCAGCCCTTCATGTGAGTGGTTATGGAGAGAGTACTTTTGTGTGGACGAGTAGAGGTGGGTTGGAAGGGGAGGTGTTTGTGAGTGCCAGGGTGTTTTTACGAGGTTTTAAGGATTCTCCATATTCACTGTGTTTGTTTACATCAGTATATGTAATTAGATTTTCTCCTTCTTCTTCTTCTTAAACAGTCTAAAGTTAGAGATTAAAGGATCAAGAGAAACTAAGTTAACATAGATGAATTGCCGTCTGTTATTATGCAAATAATAAGCAAATTATTGGTGGGGTAGCAACTTGGTAAACAGTGTAAGAGTTCAAAGTCGTGCGATGTTATATCCGACTAAACAAATTTGAAAAATTGATCTTTCATTCAAAACTGTTGAGCTCATAAGTCAGTTTCTGTACATGAAAAACATTTCAGTCCGTACGCTGTTATCTCCCAGTGTTGGACACTTTCAGATGTTGTTTGAGAAGACCGTACATGCATGTAAAAGATATGAAACCTGTCTTATACAGCGTATCATCTGTCATGAAACGATCAGTGAATCAAAGAAATTTGTCCTGCGTTCAAAACACTATAATTATTAATGTCAGCTATCATCCGGATAATGTGTTTACTGGTGAAATAGTCATCAGTTAAACTCTTAACAGCCACCTGCCACCGTGTCAGGTTGTTGTGGATGAGCTTAATATCTCCTCTCTGTATTTTTCAGGGCGAGGTGCTCTACAGAGTCCGTTGGAAGAATTACTGCTCTGATGATGATACATGGGAGCCAGAGGCCCATTTAGAGGACTGTCGTGAGGTCCTCTTAGCGTTTAAGAAGTCCATGGCTGATGCCAAGGCCAAGAAAGAGGCAGAAACCAAGAAAAGCGTGGTAAGTTTTCAAGTTTTAATCAGATGACTGACCATCAAACCCTGTGGCCCGGTGGATCTTTGTTGTAAACAAAGAAAAGTTCAGTCAGTAGTCACCAAAAAGCTTTGTCTGTGTCCCCGCTATCTAACAAACATGTTGAGCGCATTGCCTTCCTCATAAACCATGAAAAGTATTTTAAACGCAGCATTGTTTATTAGCTTGCAATGTTCTTACCTTGTTGGTGTGTTGCTGCATATCTTGGCGTGTTATTGCCACCTGTAGATCAGTGGAGTAGTGTCACACCATTGGTGGAATGTGTATTGCATCACCCATGCTACACGCGTTCTCATGTAAATGAAACAGGCATCCACTGAAAGAAAAGCAGCTCTACAGAGCTACTACAGATATTTAAAACTCCAGAGAACTTTAAACCAACAAGTCAAAAATACAAAATCTAATCCAACTATGTCACATTGCTTGTCCCGTTCTCCTCATTAGAAACTGCTGCCTACAAAGAGTGACGTGTTTGATGCAGACTCCGAAAGTGACAGCGACAAAGACCGTCCAACTGATGCTCCCTTAAAGAAGAAGAAGAAGACAAAGATCCGGGAAGAAGAAGAGGAACCACCTCCGAAGGAGAAAAAGAAGAAAAAGAAAGACAAACGGAAGGAGGAGTTCAGGCCTTTACCGGCACCAGAAACGGACGAGGAAGAAGAAGAGAGAGCACCAACTCCATCCTCTCCTCCCAAGGAGAAAAAAACTGAATTGAAAAAGCGAGTGGTTGACTCTGAAGAGGACGACGATGAGCCTGTTCCCTCCAAAAAACACAAGAAGGAAAAGGGAAAGGAGGGAGGGAAGCATAAGAAAGAAAAGGGAGAGGAGGGGAAGAAAAAGAAAGGGAAGAAGGAAAAGAAAATCGAAACTTCTGAAGACGAGGCTGCAGCACCTCTAGAAGACGACCTGA
This sequence comes from Larimichthys crocea, assembly GCF_000972845.2. Taxonomy (NCBI): domain Eukaryota; kingdom Metazoa; phylum Chordata; class Actinopteri; family Sciaenidae; genus Larimichthys; species Larimichthys crocea. The sequence goes on from NC_040028.1 coordinate 4,206,525, forward strand.
GCGACGGCCCGTCAGAGTCCCAAATGGACGATACCACATCAACAGATACCGCAGCAAAGTCAGCAGAAAAGTCACGTTCGGACGACAAGTCGAAACAAAAGAAGGGGAAGTGGGAAGTAAAGTTGCAGGGTATTAAGGACCTCATCCACGACAAAAAGAACAGAAAGCCTGACGCCACGCAGAAGGAAAGCAGCCTCCAAAAACTAAAGAGCCTCACCTCGAAAAGCAAGGAGGAAGCTGCCCCACTGTCAGACTCCAGCGACAGCTCCACACTACACAAGAAAGCCAAGAGCAAAGGGCAGGAGAGCTCGTCGGCACCACCAAAAGTCCTGTCTGCTTCCGCGTCCTCATCGTCCTCCTCCTCCTCTGTCACAGCAACTGGCAGCACCAAGGGCAAGGAGGAGGAGGTGGTAGCCAAGGAGGAGCCGGTGTTGGGACCGAAAGATGCCACAGGCTCCACCAACCTGTTTGAGAAGTTCCTATTAAACTGCGAGGCTAAGGACCGCGCCCCCCGCAGACAGCCAGTGCATCAGCCCACGCCAGAAAAGACCACCCCCACCACCACCACCACCACTAGCAAACCCGCAAAGGTACAGTGTTACTGCTTTGCATATTTTTCTACTGTTTTGTATCATATGAAGACATTAGACTTAAAATAGAATACATGTTCATTTAACTTCCCAAAAGTGCAGAGAAGTTGTGGCTTAATAAGATCTAATACCAATCCTCACTTCCTGTTCCACTTCATAAAGTCAGTGTCGGTGTGCTTCCCTAGTCGGCACTTCAATGAATTTCTATGCTGTATAAAAAACCACACCAGCACATCAACAATTTTTTGTCTCTTCGGCCAATGAAAAGCCCAGAGGAAGTCACTGCAGAAAGGAAATGGGCAGTAACAACAATGCTGTTCTTTAGAGGAGAAGGCCGGAAGAACTCTTTGGCACTCATCCTCTCCTATCTGATACAAATGTGCTAAACAAAACCAAAAGTCAGGACATCACATCACATCGTTGACACTGTCTGCTGCTCAGTGGTTTGCGAAGAAAACAACATGGTGTGTTAATACTTTGTTTTTTTCCCCCCCAATAATAGGTAGCAGGAAAGTCTGAGAAGACCTCCAAGCAAAGCAAAGACTCTCCGGCTCAGAAAGGAGAACCTGAGAAGACGGAGAAGGCCAAGCAATTAGATGGTATGCATAACACTCAGGCGCCAAAAATCGCACATATAAAACATTTTGTGATTGAGGTTCAGCAGTAAAATAGCTCATAATATAAATATAGATTCCAATTTGGTCCAGTACCAGTTGTTTTGTTTGGATCTGTGCAGCTCTCTCATGTCAAACACATGAGATACAGTATGTGTCCCTCCATAACTTCAAACAAGTCTTCACTGCGTATGATGATGATTTGACAGCTGTGATGGAGGATGACAAGCTGTCCAGGCTTGTTATCTCCCAAAAAAATATGACGATTTGCTCCTCCTCTAGTCCTCAAGCCTGGCCAGAGTTACGGCTTCACCCTGGACAGTGATGAGAGGGAAGGAGAGGACTCTGCAGCAAAGCAGAGATCTGGAGACGAATCCCGGGAGCGGAGGGAGAAGCCAGAGGATGCACAGCGGCCCGGCTGGGAGAGGAAAACCCCAACAGACGACAGGAGGAAGAGGAAAGAGGACAGTGAGCCCAGGCTCTTCATGGCATGTGATGACAATCAGGACATCCAGGACACACCAGAGGGCGCTGACAAATCTGGTATGCTTCTGATTGTTTCACGTTAAATGAAACATTAGACAGCACAGTGTTAAGACAAACAGAAATGTGATTAAGATTTACAGATAGAATAAGAGGTAGGGTTCAGCCCGTCAGCTAATTATCTCTTTGCATTGTGTGTACTACAGACAAGGGCCAAGCCACTTTGAGTCTCGGGATGGACCTGAACCTGGACTGGATGACTCTGGATGACTTCCAGAAACATCTGAATGGAGAGGATGAGATCCTGTCAGGTCCGCCCTTATCTCCCAGTGAGTGTTTTTCATTATTTTTTAATTAAATAAAAAGTCAAATTTTTAAGTGAATTGAATATTTGGGTGGGGTATAGTTATGAGAGGGGTTTAATATGCAATCATAGGCCCCATTTAGCATTTAGTAGAGGACTGTTGGCCTCTATCTACACCTCCCTGAGCTCCATTGTTGTTGTTTTTGAACCAAATGCACACTTTTTTTTGCCATCTGATATCCAAATGCACGTCTGTTTTTTGTTTCTGTTTTGATTGTTTTTTCATGTGCAGGATTAAGTAGTAGTCTGTCAACACTTACTGTATCATGTAGGCAGCCAATCCACAATACCCCAGATAGTTCATGTAATCACATGGACATCAAAAACTGCAACAGCTGTGCCTGCTGTTGGGGAAACCCTTGAACAGCAGCCGAGGTCTGCTTGTCAAACAGAATGGAATGGGACCATTGCTGTTAATATGTTTCGTGCTAAGAGCTGTGTCCGAGCTATGTTGAAAGAATACAATACATATAGTCTTGAGAAAATCTCTGGCTGTCAGTTGCCAGAGACAGAAATCTATAATGTAATCTCCAAACTTCATTTGGCTCTACCTTGTTCCTGTCAGGTGAGTTGCGGGATGCTGTGAAAAGTGGAGATTACATGGCTGTAAAATTGGCACTTAATTCTAAAGAGGACTACAATCTGGACCAAGAGGTATGTTCTATCCCCTTGAAATGTTTTGTTTTTGTCATTTTTAATCAACCATTTGCCCAAACCATATTCTGCCTTATTTATATCTGCTGATTAGCCTGTGCCTCATTGTGTTTTATTTTTGGTTTACACCTATATCTCTTGAGCCTTCAATTTCAAGTCAAAAGCACATTTTACAAATTTTTCAGCTCGCACCTTGGTTGCCCCAGTGTGTATGTGTGGGAGTGTTTGTGCAGTAAGGTATGAAAAAAATGTGAATTTTGTGGCTGACCAGTATAACACAGTTATACACAGTCTGTCACAAATGCCACTAATAAGGTTGAATACTTTCCCAGCCAGGTCCTCCACATTGCAAACACATGAACTGACACTGGGTTAAAATTATACTTCATGATGGATATGGTTGAAAATATTTTAAAAGTATTTAACCCAAACAAAAAAAGGAAATGGGAATTTATTTATTTATTTTTTGCCCCCTCTGGAATGTATCCATACGTGAAATATTTGAGTGGTATTTGTTATGACGCATAATAGATGCCAGTAGACACATTTTCTGTCTCTGTTTCAATCATCTGTTTCTGATTTGACTTGATCATATTTGGAGCTTCTGGAACCTCTTCTGGAATATCTTAGAAAACCCTCTAATAAATTGTCAAGTCAGCAGGTATGGAAAATACTGAACCATTTAACATTGGGGAAATGGCTCACTAGGGCTACATGATGTAGCTGAGAGGACTTCTTATTCCATCACATTCAAAGGGTCTTAATAATCCACATATACAGCGCTGAAAGATAAAGGAATCAGTCTCTTCAAGATCTACATCTACAGTCTTTACGGTTTCATGCCTACTGATATTCAACAGCCAAGGTGTTTTTCACATTTTCAACGCACCTTTGCTTCTGCAACAAGGTAAGAGTGTGACCTCAAATGTTTATATTTGTTTATGGCAACAGAAATATGATATTTAAATTAAAGGTCCATTGTGTAACATTTAAAAGAATCTCTTAGCAAAAATGGAATATAGCATGTTTTTTACGCGTTGAGGCTACCATAGTAGTTGAAAAGTTGGTTGCAAGTTGCAGCCTCACCGCTAGATGCTTTAAGGTGATGATGTTTGCATTTTATGATGCAAAAACTGTTTGTTAATTGGTAGGTTTTAAAGTTAAATATATCCACATTGTATTAATTAGTCAATTAAAGGGCCATACCGCTTACTTTAAACCTAAACTGTATTGTTCTTTGAGGGCAAAATATGTAAAACACTAACGGAAATCTCCACTGAGCCTTTTTGCTTTTTGCTCTAATCACTCACTGCTCTAAGCGTCTTAAATTAAGCTAGATTATTGTGTCGACCGAAAAAATGTTTAGAATTGCACTTTATTGTATGTCTAATTGTACATTGGTCCTATGACTCATTACATATTCATCATAATGTGTGCATATTAGAGACTTTGGTGTCATTTTTCCTTGCAGTGAACAAGCCAATGGAAAAAGCCACTGAACACATGAAGTAACAGGACAAGATGAACTCTTTGAAGCAGGTACATACTGTATATGCTTTTAGAACATGTATCATCATCATCATGATCATGGCACAACATTATGTATTCAGTACACTTTTTTTTTTTTTTTTTACCTCAGCATCAAAAATTTTAAAACATAACATGACATCTAAATTAAAAACTTAATGTTATGTGAATGGCTGAACACTATTTGAGTGTTTCCATGTTTTGCCATCTGTGCCTGGCCTAATCCTGGACACTGGTTGTTTTTTTTATTTTTTTTATTTTGCCACATTGAAGACATGTGTTAAATCACCACTCTTGTAGATAAATATTTTGTATATAGCATTTGTTTTGATTGCAAGCCATGAATGTAGGTCTAGTCTCAGTGCATATTCTGTTCTCTCCATGTAGCATTTCATCCAACACCCCATGACTACATATACTTGGTTAGACAATTACAATGTCGCAACGCTGCTTGATCCAATAAAGCCATTAACTATTCTTGAATGGGTCACATGTGGTTTTTGTACTGGAGATTTGAAAGGTGTCAGGGGTTTTTTGGTACCGATGTTGGACTAAAAAGTGATGTGTGGCCATCACATTGACTTCTGTTTGAATGAGTTGGATCTTGGTGGGGTAATGCCAAGGTGCTGATGCGTTAAAGAGATTGAAAAATGTGCAACAGATTTTGAAAAGGCAAAACTAAAATAATGTTACTTGACTTATCACCACCACTTGACAGCCAAAATTACATTCAAATTTTAGCTTTTTTTTTTGTTTCCTAATGGATCTGTGCTTTAAGTTCACTCAATCAAATTATTCATGAGGTCTGATTTGGCGATGAGTCTTACATATACTTGTTCTTTTGCAGGCTTGTACTATTGGTGAGACGAAGTCATATGAAGGAGAGAGGAGCTTGATTGAAGAGAGAAGTTCAAGTGATGCTCTTAGGTTGACTTCTAACCCTGACAGTGCACGAAATGAAGAGGGTACTCCAAAAGTAAAAGAGATTATCCCACAAGATTTGGATGGTCGAAAAGATGGTGAAAAAATGCCAAGTAGTCCTTCCAGTACAAACACAGAGCGAGTGACACTAAGGGAACATGAAAATGAGAGGGATATAACTGAACCCAAAAACACTGCTTGTGATTCAGCTACCATGCAGGAAAGTCAAGGAAAACAATCCCTAACCCCTAACGCTAACTTTGATCATTCAAATTCAGACAGAAATGCAGAAAGGATGCTGACAAGGGACGATGAGGAAATAGAACAAAAAGGAATAGCTAACAAACTAAGTTCCACCAAGGAAGCAAATGACTCAAGTGAAGAGGCAGAAGATGTGGTCACAAGTCAGATAGATAGTACAGATCAAGTTCTGTTTGAGTCAGGCACAAAGGAGATTGCTAAAACACAATTACGTCGCTGCAGGAAAATTGTGGAGAGGAAGCAACCAACACGATCCAGTTCAAGGACCTGTAAGAAAGTGCTTGAAACAAAACCAAGCACAGCAGATGATGAGAAAAAGGACTTGTGCAAAAAGCACTTCTGTTTGTACTGCAAAATGTCTTTTACACAACTTGCAAAGCATTTGGAAAGGAAACATGCAGATGAAACGGAAGTTGCCCATGCAGTACACTTTCCCAAAGGTTCCAAAGTCAGACAGAATTTGCTTGACCAAATCCGTAATAAAGGAGATTATGAACATAATTGCCAAGTTCTCAAAAGTGGCGAGGGGGAAATTGTCACTAAGAAGCAGATAAAAAATCCTAGCGTATCTGTCCGTGACTTTCTGCCTTGTCAGCACTGCTTTGCTTTTTATCGCAAAACTGATTTGTGGAGACATGAGCGGTCCTGTAAGGCCAGGAAAGGGGATCAGAAATCCTCTGAAAGGACAAAAAGGAGTGATAGTGCTGCTTCCCTGCTGCTTCCAATGTCAGAGTTCTTAACCGGAGGCTGTGAGGAGATCATCCACATCATGCATCAAGATGACATCTCGAGGCATATCAGAAATGACCCACTTATTTGTAAATATGGCAATGCATTGGCTGTTAAGTATGACCATGACAAGTCTCAGTTTGCTTATATTGCACAAAAGATGAGGGAACTGGGTAGATTTGTGCTCGCTGTAAATGAGCTTGATAAGAGTGTGAAGTACTTGCATGAAGTATGTCTACCATCCAGATTTGAATTAGCCGTTGAAGGGGCTAAAAAAGCTAGTGGTTTTGATCCCAGTTCCAGTAAGTTTAAAACCTTTTCCCTTGTCTCAAAGATTGGATACTCTTTGAAACGAGCTGCAGAAATAGCTTTCGGGGAAAGTCGCATGACAGAAGACAGTGACACTGAAAGTGAAGTGAAAAAGTTCATACAGCTTCTTGATACGAAATGGAATGAGTGTTTTACTCGCAAAGCTCTTGCATTATCTTTAAAGCAAGAAGTCAAGAAAGTGGAAGTAGACAAATCAACTGTGACAGAAGATTTGATAAAACTTCACAGGTTTATTACAGGGGAAGAAGATGAAGCCAGGAACGAGCTGAAAGAAAGTCCTAGTTTGTCAACATGGAAAAAGCTCAGTGAAGCCACTCTAGCAGATGTGTGTCTGTTTAACAGAGGAAGAGTAGGAAATATTGGTAGAATGCTCCTGCAAACCTATACTTGTAAAAAGAGTAGGGGAACATTTGTGCCCTCTGCAGATCAAATAAGGAAAAGCACAAAATTGGAGCTTGACCTTGGTGCCAGTTTTACCAGGTTGGAACTAGAAGGTCAGTATGGAAGGAACATGCTGGTTTTGCTAACAGAAAGGATGGTTTTGTCAATCGATTTGCTCATCGAAAATCGAGAACAAGCAGGTGTGTCAAAAACTAACCCATATTTGTTTGCAAGGACTGAAGGTCCCTCCTTCATCAGAGGATTGGACTGTTTCCGGAGGGCTGCAATGGAATGTGGCGTTAAAAACCCAGAAGCACTTCTGTCCTCCTCATTAAGAGAGCAAATTGCCAGCTGCTGGCAGCTAATGAGTCTCACTGAACATGAACTGGAAAAAGTGGCCAAACTGGTCGGAAGGAGCAGCCAGGAGTGTTACAGGCTCTCAAGAAATCCATCACAGCTGGAGGAAATGAGCAAACAACTTCTTAAGATAGATCAAACACTGCCATCAAGTCCACCTAGCACTGCTAGAGATGGTAAGTACCCTTTGCTCCTCTGGATCCTTTTGATTACAAAGATTACAACGTATAGTTAACATTTGTAATTTAACAGTCTCTGCTCCAAGTTGCTTGTTTTGGAGACTACTGAATTCTACATTTGATGAAGATTATATTTCTCTTCTATAACCACGATTCTCTATGCTCTTCTTAGGAACTGTACAGAAGGCTGCTTTAAAGAGAAGACCTTGGACTGAGAAGGAGCAGGCTGCAGTGAAGCGTTACTTATGTGAATTTATCAGAACGATGAAGGTTCCAGGCAAAAAGGAGTGCAATGCTTGCATAGCCGCTGAACCAGATCTTGGTGGAAGATCTTGGACAGATGTCAAAAACTACGTACACAACACACTACAGACAATACGGCGGAGAAATAACCAGCAACACTCTGAAGGGAATGTAAATGAGAGTACGAAAACTACAGTCCAAACCACAAAGAAAGATTTGGAAGACACAAACCTTGTTTGTATGACAAGAGTGCATCCAGATGACCTGAGAGAAAGTTCAGATTGTTGTATGACAATGGTGCCACCAACCAACTTAAGAGAATCCTCAACACCATTCTCCCAAGAAATTACTTCAAGTTATGCATCCTTATGTTCTACTAGTACAGATATGGTCCATACGAGTCAACCATTGATTTCAACGTTCACACCACTCAATGCTACTGATACACAAGTTGTTCCTACATTTACTCCACACAACACTACCAATGCACTTATGCCTCCTGTATACACATCAGAGAACAACATAATTATGCCATTGTCTCCTCATTATACACAGAATGCCACAAGTATGGCACCCCCTTCTGTGTATGCACCACAGGACACTACAAGTTCACCAATGATTCCTACTTATACTACCCTTAATGCTCCAAGTACCTCAATGGTGCCTACATTCACACCATTGAATACTCCAAGTTCACCATTGATCCCTACATACTCAACACTAAATGACAGAAGTAGGCCTATCGTTTCTTCATTCACACCTCTGAATCATTCAAATACACCAGCTTACCCGACAAACCCATCCAGAGGCCCCACAAATGCACAGGTTGTCCCAACAATTCATAGACCCAGTATTCCTGGCAGAACACTAATGGGACAGGAAAGTACATCCACGCCCACTGCAGTCCCTACAGCTGCCAAGCCTCAAAAGAGAAACAAGAGATTATGGAGTGAGGAGGAGCAAGCAGCAGTGAGGCGTCAACTTGGAGACTTCTGTAAACTGGTCAAAGTGCCAGGCAAAAAGGATTGTGATGCGTGTTTAGCTGCTGAACCTGCCTTGAATAGCAGAACATGGAGGGAAGTCAAATATTTTGTACATAACTCAATTCAGTCAATGAAAAGAAGAGGACATCCAGTTGCTTCCAAACAAAGTGGAGGACAGGAACCAGAAATTCATAATCCAAACATAGAGTGGGATGGTCCTGTTTATCTGTCCCTGTAAATATTTGTTATGAACTTTACTGATCACTGATCAGTCACATTTCAGAGCTGTGTGAGGGCTTTAAACACAAATTATTAGGAGGTTCTGCATTCAGCAGATGTGAATTGTACTGTCAGTGAACCTTGGTCTCACTAGCTATACAGATCATGACAATTACAGACTGCTCTACCCGTCGCACTTTTTAAGAAATTCTTGAAATATTCAGAATCATGTCCAATGGACCAAGCTATTAGTGTGCATGAATATTCAGAACTGGTGGAACAAAGGCCGTTTTTAACTGTAGCTTTGGCTCAGAAAAACCCAATATTGGTGTTTAATATGGTTAGATTGCATACATGTATGTAACATAGTCAAATATGTAACACTGTCAATTTGTTAAATCATTGCCAGTTATCTCTAGAAATGTTTGAGTTTTAAATATGTAATCATTTAGTAAATGTGAACCTATTTTTTCCAGGATTTTCAGTCTGCCACAAGTCATTAGCTGCAGCAATAAGCTGATGTGGTACCCAAACACGCTTCCAGAATTTTCAAACACAATATTTGTGAAAATGGTGAAAGCATTCACAATTGTCTGGGACTCCCCAGCCACCGTGACCAGGGCATTTCACACCCTACTCTGGGCAAGGGTAGTCTTAATGACTGTACATTTCTAGAGAGATTTTTACTTTTACTTCAAAACTTAGGCGTCTATCTTTCTGCCTGTACTGTTTGCAGTAGCATTTTTATCAATTTTGATGATCAAAGAAGAAATCTTACCAGCAAATCTTTGCCACCAGTCCCTCCAACGTGATAGATGTGCAGTGACTTGCTCTTCATAGTTCTCAAATGCCTGGCCCAAATGTATATTACTATTGCTTTAGCCAGTAGCCTATATTGTAGATGGCCCCTGATAGCCTGCAGCAGTAATGGCACACCTTCCTTGCTGATGTTAGAGAATTAGGAGCTACGTGTGTATACCTCTTCCTTAAATATTATTATTTTTTTTTTTTCCTTTTGAGGATCCTGTCGATAAATGTTCATTATCATCATTTGTGTTTGTTTTTAATAAGCTGCCAAAAGGTTTGGTTGTATTTTTGTATCACTATACAGCAACTGTGTAGAACATTTTAGTACTTATTTTATTTGATGTACTCTAATTTGAGGTTAAAAAAGAAAACACCACCACATTGATCTTATTTGTATTACTTCATTTTAAGCTCTTATTATCTGGATGTTTTTGACATTCATATCCAGTTGCCAAGATCGATTGCCTTATTATGTTGATTATTTGATTTTACATTTGTTTCCCCACTTAATGTTGATTGCATCTCACAAGGTCATTACAAAAGTTAATACATGACAAGATTTATAATATCTTGATGTCACCAGATGTTAGACAATTGTTGAAAAGATTAGTTTCCTTCCCTGTTGACGAGATGTTAACCATATTCAGATTGTTGTTAGCATTATCACCAAATGCACCAGAATGCAGATTAGGGAATTAAAACCATTAAACATTTAATTTTAGTACTTCATTGAATTTTATTTTGCATACGTTTCATTTTATCCCTTTTTTTTCTTTCACATACAAACCTTGCTGAAGGTTTAACACTAAATATTAAACACATTCAGTGTGCATTTACCAATAGCAGGCTGCTGGTCACAGGCTTTGCGACTGTAGTCCTGGTTATACATTTAATTTAAAAAAAAATTGGTCACCACAGTGTATTTTTTTACACTGCATTTAACATGCAGTCTAAAGTAATTTTCACAATTTTCTTTGAGATCAAAAGGAGCAGAAGTTATGGTTAAGAGTTCCAGATGGCACTGCTGCTATTTGTGATGGACAGAATATTTTGTATTATCCTTAGTAGTATCTGTAGTGAACCTGTGTAGAGTAACAAGTGTTCACCGTTTCATACCAAAGCAGTTAGTTCAGACATAACCTAAAATCCTGACCGTGAGCAGGGTTGTTAACTCATTCACACCAACAGCAAATTGGTTTCCCCCGTGTCATTGCCTCCTTGTGAAAGGGGTATATCTGTTTTGCAGTATATACAGTAGTTGGGGTTACACCCCAGATACAGTGGTGTTTCAAATGATAAATTATCTTTCAAGCACTACCATTGCTGTTAGGTGTTGCAAAGCAAAAAAAAATGTTTTCTGTAGTAGGCGACTTTCTTTCATTGCTATTGTATAAGCACACAGTGCGTGTTATTCTTCTTTCTGGTGCAATTATGATGCCTTCAGTTAATGCTTCTTATCAAGTATTGTAAGGAACCTATGACTTCTGCTTGTACAATAAAATGATTCTTGGCTTACAAAAACATGTTTTTATGAAAAGGCCATTGTGTTTTTTTTTGGGGGGGGGGTTTACAAGGTTTTATGTTAATGCTGTTGCCTTTCCGCAGACTTTTTGTGATATGAATTTGTGTGGATCTTTTAAATACATCATCATAGTTTGACATGTTAGCATGCTAACATTTGCTGAACATGAGTATACCCAACGTGCAGCAGAGGCTGATGGGAATGCCATTAGTTTTGTTGATGAACCAAAGAATTTGATTTCGCTAGAGGAAAGGGTCTTCCCTCCCTCACTTTCATTCATTGTCTATGTCACTAAACCAATGCTGTTTCTCAAACACAAACCAGGAAACGTCTTCATGACTGTTTTGCAGCATAGAATGCAAGACAGCCACTGACATAGAATTGATTGATGACATTGATTAATGCCTTTTATTAAACCAAGCCAGAATACAAAGGTATCTTAGTTTAGTTCATAAAGTTCACCTGGATAGCACATGTCAGTGTTTGGCTACTGCCAGCGTGACATCGGGTAACGTTTCCCCCAAAGTTGAATATGGCTTAACTCCTTCACCACAGTTTGTTTGTTTGTTTTGCTCTGGTCTACCATGTGGGGATTTAGTATGATTTGGGCCAAAATCTTGGGATCACATCATTAATAAGTCATTCGAATGCATCCTACAGGCAGCATGAACGTCAAATAAATGTACAAAATGCAAGTGCAGGACTAACACCATAACGCCATGCTTGATAGCTCAACATTGTAGCAACGTACACGAATGTCTTATTACAAACTCAACAGTGTTGACAGATGATGTGACTGTAGAAAGGCAGCATTGTGCCTTCTGCAAACTAACATCCACAGCAGGACGGTGTGATGCTGGTCACTTTAGCCCCATGTGTTTTTTTGTTTTTTTTTTTTGTCTCCAGGATGTCAGTGGTATGTCCCTGAGCATGCTGGCAGCAGCGGGGGGACAGGACGACATCCTCAGGTTGCTGATAAAGAAGGGGGTCAGAGTGAATGGACGACAGAAGAATGGCACCACAGCCCTGATGCACGCTGCTGAAAAGGTAACATGGCCTCACACCCAAGATCAGAAGAGGGTCCTTTAGAGGGTATGTTACTGTGACGCTGAAGGCAATTGATACCTCAGATGTTTCTCTCAGGAACAGGTGGAGACAAACCACCCAAAAGAAGATTAAATATTAGACCAAATATTGGCTGTCCCCATGTTTAAATAAGCCACGGTTTGCTAACAAATCTCCAGTAGGTGATAATATGCCAGTGTTGAGTGTCGTTGCACTGTCTAATTGATGCATAGTATGAAACACTTGTGGCGCACCAAAATGATGTGTTTATTTCATTTACACTTCTTAATGTGTGGTATTTTCGGACTCATTTGTATTTGTTTTCATTTCCATCTCTTGTTAGAATTTCTTGACAACGGTTGCTATCCTGCTGGAGGCGGGCTCGTATGTCAACGCTCAGACACTAGGCGGGGAGACAGCACTGATGAAGGTAATGCCACATCACACACAGATGTCTGTGTCTGACAGAATAATGAAATCAACGACCACTTGCACCAGATATAAGTGTTTAAGCGTATTGTTAAAGGAGTGATTCAACATTTAGGGAAATGCGCTTGTTTTCTGTCTTGCTGAGAGCTCATCTATTCTAAATTCAATGTAGTCTCCTTATCCTGAGGGATTTACAGTGGGACGCAGGTTGTGTTGGTAAATGTTTTCCCGTCCTTCGCTTCAGGCATGCAAGAGAGGAAACACTGACGTAGTGCGCCTCCTGGTGGAGAACGGAGCTGACTGCAACATCCTGTCCAAGCACAAGAACACCGCTATGTACTTTGCCAAGCTCAGCAACAATCTGATGGTGTGTGATCTCATCAAGGACCACATCAGCATGTGAGTGATAAGCACAGCTTCCAGCCTGACTCCACACTGATGATGGGGAAAGGATGGACTACAGCTGGATTTAAGAGACAGTGTGTGTCTCTTAAATCCAGCAGCAGAAGTTTTAAAAACTTGATACTGCGTTTTACATTTAAAGAGATTCATACCATTTTCCTGTATACGTCTCTCCGTCTCTCAGGCTGTCCAGTGTGGCGGAAGACACCATCCGAGCATACTTTGAGTCTCGTCTGGTGCTGCTAGAACCTGTCTTCCCTCTTGCCTGCCACAGGCTTTGTGAAGGACCAGACTTCTCTATGGAGTTTGGATTCAAGACACAGCCACAGCCAGAGGGTAAAACACAAACTTTCTATTTGGAGTTCATCAAGACACTGTTTTTGAGTCCATCAGCACCACGACAACATTCTTTCTTTTGTTCCTCTCCCACAAATACTCTCTGTCCCTCCATCCCACCCTCCCACTCCAGGCTCAGGCATCCTCCTCTTCATCTTCCACGCTAACTTCCTGAATGAAATCACGGCCAGGCTCTGCGGACCGTGCAGCGTCCACGCCGTGGTTCTGAACGACAAGTTCCAGCTGCCTATCTTCCTGGTTGGTTCAGACTATTACAGCAAATTTAGTTACACTTGGTAAAGTATTAAATCAGAATAGCAGCAGATCAAAAGATTTTGATTGTTTCTGCAATCACACATGCATACATTGAGTAATTGCCTCTTTCATTGTAGATTACTGTAAGTGAACAAGCAGTTATTTATTAAAACAGTTGTGTTAAGTGACAATGTGCTTATATTTCTGCTAATTTATTCACATTTGTCTTTCAAACATTCAGGATAGTCACTTCATCTACTCCTTCAGCCCGGTGCCAGGCATCAACAGACTCTTCATTCGTCTAGCAGAGGCACCAACAGCCAAGGTGATGAATATATACAGTAATACAAACACATGCACCATTTTAAACACTCACATAAAAGCATCTGCTGCCAATCAGGCCACCATGGCGTCTGTTTTCGATGTTTACATTTTCAGCCATTTAAAGGAAGGATTAAAGATCTGTCAGTCAGGTAACGATTGCTAATGTCAGCATAAGTGTGCTAGGATGGAGTAGCGCTCTCGGCCAGAATAAAGGGGCAGGAGACGAGCGTCCACGCAAGCTCAACGGAGTAACTGCAAGGACAAAAGTACGTAGATAACTGTGGTGGAAACAGAAGTGTTGGATCATGTGGAGTATACAGAAGGACAGCTGACAAGTGAATTATGTTTCAGCTCTTGTTTCATGGATGTTTTGACACATTTATTTGTCTGTTAAGACTTGTATTAAGGTGTAGCTGACAAGCTGACCACAGCTGCCAGACTCGATGAAGACTCGATGATACCCCCGCATCGAGAAAGACAGCCTCCTTATTCATTTCAATGAGAGTCTGCTGCGGGAAGGAGTTAAACTTCTTTCAGCTTTGGTCGCAACATAATGCAATCCTGGAATAGAGGGCACGTTTTATTTCATGTTCTTACCTGTACTTGCAGCAGAACACGACACCACCTCACAGTATTTTAGTGAATAAGGAATAAGACACAAAGTTCTTAGCTGAGAGTCTCAAAGGTTTCCTACAAATAACATAGCTTGCCAAGTTCCTGTCAAAGTTGACAAGCCAGAATCAAGAAGACCGTCTGTGCCCTCTGAGCTCACACTCTGTCTCAAACTTTATTCAGGAGGTACAGTTTTGTGGCAAAACTTCCAGTGATGGAGATGTGTCAAGAGAAACAGCTGAGGTCTTCCGGTCTGGGTTGAAATGCCCTCAAAAACCTTGCTGAAATAAATCAGTGGTTTCATTTTCACTTACTCAGGGCTGGAAGTTGATACAATCAGTAGATCAGACAAAGTGATTTCGTCAAGGAAACGCAGGAAGTGAGCTTCTGTCAAGTGCTGCTGGCTTATACTTTTCTTTTTGGGTGTAAGTCTGTCACTGTGTTTTCCAACTTTCCAGTGTCAGTGGCACTTAAACCCAATCCTGTCCATTCCGAGAAGACATGAATCTTTCAAAGCAGGCTACAAATATGTAGGGTTTTTTTTTCCGAAAGGCTCCGAAAGTTCCCAACACAGCTGGATGCTGTTGTTTTGTTTTAAGCAAATATTACTCAAACAGTAAATAGTGCATTTGTAGACACAAGCGAGTATTTACAGCAGTAGGACAAGTGTGTGGGGGATTGACTCAAAATAAATCTAAGTGTGTGTGTGTGTGTTCATGGCAATGAAGCAACATGATTTGATGTGTTTTTGGACAACAATGGAACCCTGTGACACAGGATTAAGATAAATCAGGATTTTATCCACAGACGATACTTAAAAGGATCAATTCATTGCTGCTTTTGGTCTTCGTGTACAGAATATATCCAACCCTAGTCTTAAGCTCTAACATAAATGTTACTCATATTTTTCTACCAGTTTAAAAGCTTTAAAAAACAAAATGAACACGCTGTCACCTCAGTCAGTATAAGAGGCTAAAGATGAAGCATTTGTGGTGGTAACAGTTTCTTTTCTCTGATCTCCGGTCCTCAGGTCAAGCTCCTCATCTGTGCGTACAGAGTCCAGCTACAGTGATCCGATCATGTCAAAGGTTACATCAAGCCTGGCCAGCACACCAATAAACACACTACCACCGCTGCACGCACACGTGCTGAGGTGCAGCTGAAATGCTTTGCCGAAGCTCATTGTCTTCTAAGTGAGGACGAGCTTGTTGGCGCCACGGAGTGCTGACGTCAGTGCAAATTTCTAAAGACTGAAGCTCATTGATGATATCTGAATCGTGTCCAGACCCCAGCTCTGCGCTCTGGCCTACATATGCAGCACAAATGTGAGGATCTCACAAGGTCTAATAAACCACGAGTAAACCCTCGAGCGAGCCCGTCCATTCGTTGGGTGATACCATCGCTACGCAGCTTCTGGGTGAAAGGAAGCACTCAGACGCTCCCTCCTCTCTCACTGTAGTAACCTCCAAGACTGAAACCCACCCCCCACCCCCCCGAATCGTGCCTTTCTCTGAGTTCCACCTTCTGTGAGCGTGGGGTATGATAGATGCGTGTGTTGTTTGTATCCAACCCTAGCCTGTGTGTAAGTATGTAGATTGATCAAGGAGAATTTTCCATCAAGCTTTTTTTCTTTTCTTTTTCTTGGACCAAGTTGATGCTGTTTTTGGTAACACATTACTTTGTAAAGGATCTCTTTCAGTGTATTAACCTTTATATCAGGACTTTAAAGTCTTGTTTTAGACGTTCATAGACCAGTTTGTCATCAGCGGAGTAGCTACCGATCTCGGTCACATCACTTTCGAATCAAGACAAAGTTGAAATGCTGATTCAGCTCTCGTGGGCACAGACACAACGTACTTTATGTGCATCCTTAAATGTGTTGTTCTATTTCTTTTTCTTGCCCAGTGTCTTGTTTACAACACTTTCCCATAGGTCACTGCACCAGACTGACGTGATTACAAAGTTTTTAATGAATGAAGAAAAGTTCCTTTTGCCTTCCATGCAGAATTGCTGTTTATATTTTCTGTTGTGTACATATTCACATACTATATATAAATATTTACATACATATATAGTTATAAAGTGGTCATCTGATGACTGATAATGTTTGGTTGCCACTATAGGAGTGGGTTAAGTTATTTAGTGTGTACAGTCAAATTTCCTTTTTAAGGGCTAACATTTATTTTTTCCCCACACAGACGCTTTACAGAGCCTGTCAGTGCAGGACCGCTATTCAAAAGTCACTCCCCTTCACTCTGACAATCCTTTTCATAGAGGGTAGAGTTGATGTTAAACAGCAAGACATAAAACCCAAATGTTGTGAGAACACGACTTGATTTCACCCGTGTGATATCGCCTACGAACGCAGCCTCAAAGCTTTGAGCAGTTCTGCTGAAATGTTTCTACTTTTTTTTTTTCTGTCAGACATTGACAAGACGTCTCCACGCTGCCTTAAGATCCAGCTTTCACTTTTCTTTCGCGTTCCTATTTTTGAGACGGAGACGCAGATACACATAGACTCAAAGTAAAAAGGTTGATCCTGCTTTTCTGTCACTTCCTGAACATATTCTTCTCAGTCACTTCACTATAGAGCTGTTCACCACCTGCCTACTTGGTAGTCAACACCAAGTCAACACCTTCAGTCATATTTAATCTTTCACCCTACATGTGTGAGGAATCAGTATGTGGAAAAAGGTGTTTTGGTGTAGATTTCTGGAGATCATTATGTTAGCTCTGGCCAGCTCTGTAGTGAAGTGACTAGTGGGATTGTGAACAGAACCAATCAGTGTGATGGAAAAGTTAAGACAATTAATGATGGCGCGTTGGACAACAAAGATATGACCCTTTGGAATTAAGAGGCTGGTGTCTGGAGGATCACTATCCCCATCCCATCCATAAATGATCTGGAAAACCAAAGATGATTCCAGAGCAGATCTTACAAGTGATGTTGCATGTTTTTTATCACACACTTTGCTATTACAACTAAACACTCTGCAAATCACTGAGCTCTTTTTTTTTTCAATGTAGTTTTTCTACTTTTCTTGTAAACTGTCACAAGCAAGGCAATGCAATCTGAAACCCTTCAAGTATGCATCCACAAATTACCAATGATCAATATGTAGGATCTGTAGTTCTGATGAAACAGTTTTTATGACACGTGGTAGTCAACAGTTTGTCTTGATGTTTGTGCTTACCCATGACTACTTTGCCAATCCCCCCCGTCAACCATGTTTCGATGTACACACCTTTTACTTTGAGGGTGTTGCCAAATGTTTGGCTCTGAATATTCCTGCAGGTAGATGATAGTATGTGTATGTGAGAAAGAATGATTTCCATGTTTGTATAGATGTTGCAGCCGGTCACTGTTTAACCCTGAGGCTGTGTCTCTGTTCTAAATAAAATGTGTACATATATTTCCACACTGATTTCTCTGCTTGTGTTCATTCAATCGCGTTCAACCGATTTCGAGGTTGGTCACCAAGATACATGTTTTTTTTGTTTTTTTTTAAATAAGCTGAGTTGATAAGATATGACAGGTCCTTGTTGAGCACCTTTAACCCCACAGGACCCCATCTCTAACAGAGCAGGGTGTTCATAATCACATGTGGATATGCGATGATTAACTATGCATTTAAATTCGGAGTTTGGTGTGTGTCACTACTTTACACTAAGGATATATTCAGTTGATCTTTTAAAAAATGTGGACACCTCTTTAGAAAAGTTATTCTCAGTTTTGTTTCAGTTTTCTTCTCATGAGTAAACTTTCTGTGATCTCAGTAAATGCTGTCAACTCTACAGCCTAATTATTTCACTCGAACAATGAACTCACAAAAAAAGGAAAGCAATGTAAGTAAATACAGACATGGCCTAAGTAAGGATACTTATCTGTGCACTGTTATTTGTATTTTCTTTTTAAATAGTGATGTTAAGTTTTGTTTTTCATCCTGACAATCTTCAAGTTCTTTCCTAAAATGCAAAGACCGATGTAAGACAGATTGTTGTTGCCTGTTCAGTTAGAAATACCACAAGAGTAATGCATCTATATTCAATTTAAGTAATGAGCATATCAAATAGTCACAGTGCATATATATATAAAACTAGATTTTACTAATATAAACGATGTAATGCCTCCTTACATTTACAGGTCAAACCCAATCTCAAGTTGAACAGCACATACCATACCTGCAGAAATATTTCAGTGTCAGAGTGGAAACAAACCTCAGGTTTGATAGTTCAGGTTTTTTGATGTGGGGTTATATGAGGTATCTATAGTCGAGAGAGAGAGAGTCAGACAGAAGTCCAGAAGTAAAGCAAAATGCTGCTGTGGACAGGGTCAGCACATAAACATATTTTAGCCACATAAACTTTAAAAAAAATCAGTATCTGTTCAAGAGAACCCTTTCCCTTTACCGACAAATTGTCTCAACTGTAGTATTTGCGTATTCTTACACCTACGACCAACTGAGTATTACACTGCAAAATTCACAGCAAGGTAAGGCAGTGAAACATGCTCACTGTAGTGTACACTTAAATGGATATTGATTTTTTTTTCTAATAAAATGACTATGGATAAGTAACTCATATAAGCCTACTAATCCAAACTATCCCTTTAGTACAAATATAAAACATAAGTTACTGCATAACTAAGTATTCACTGCCTTTATCGTGATAACACCTTTATCACTGTGGACCTTTTTCGCAGCAGCCATTTTGTCATAAAATAGTAGGTAAACACAGGTGTTGCCAGAGTCAGGGTGCTGCTGTGCTGCATGTCGGAAAGTGGACTGGAAAGTCTCTGCTGCAATACAGGTAAATGGGACGAATCCTTATTTAGTATCATTGGTAACACCTGTGTTTACTATTTTATGTCAAAATGGCTGCTGACTATTGGAGGCAATTGTTTTTTAGAAGTCCCATAAATGTTTTGAGGTTTTGGTTAAATACACCTGGATCTGGAAGGGTTAGTGGATTTACTGTCAAAGTTGGAAATAGTGATAGGAGTACTTCTTTAGGGAATGATACAAGAACGCTTCCCACAGATTACAGTAAGAAAAAGAGATTCAAATAATACAACTAAACCTGTGTTAAGATCCTCAAGTGTGACGGAGACCAACAAGAGACTCATGACAAAGTTTAGCTGGTACTTCATCAGTTGAAGCTTTATAGCAGAGAGGTACGGAGGAAGTTACAGATCTACCAGTGGGCATGTGGAAGACTCTGAAACAAAGTTCAAGAGAACAACTGTCTGTTTTTTAGCCATCGTACTCAAGATGCGTTTGGTGCAATCCAAACACACGCTGCCTCCGCCATCCCGCTGTGGGGATGCTTTGCTCCAACAGGCCCTGAAAGGTTTGTGTGAAACAGAGAACTCCTGGAGGAAATCCTGCTGGAGTCTGCAGTGGAGTTGAATGCTGGGAGAACAAAAAGTCAAAGCTACATGGGAATGGCTTCAAACAAACAAACAAAGCTGAAGAGTCCAGACCTCAGTCCAATCCAGAGTGTGTGACAGAACGTGGTTAACTGCTGTTGTTGTTGAGATGTTGTAGTGTCCAGATGTGTAGAGTCTCAAAGGTTCTTCCACTAAACATTGGTCGTTTTCTTCTGTTGATCACTCATCCACTGCGTTTTACAAAACATATTCCCTTGAAACATTATGGGTGCAAGTCAAGGGGCTACTGAGATGGCTGTTAGGTGAAGCCTATGCAGAAGTGCCATCAAAAACTGTAGTTCCTTGAACGGCCACTTGAGGTTAACCTTCATCAGTCCCTATGTTCAAATGTCCAACTTCACAGCAGAAATAAACATGTTTACAGCCTGGTACAAAAAACTGTTTTGGTCTCTATAGCTAATTTCCCTGTTCATGACAACTGTACTGAGTCTGAATTTTTATAGAACTCACCTGTTCAAATCATATTAAGGCTAAAAGTTAGACTGGAGGAGATCATTTATTCATCCCTAGAGGGAAAATTCCTTTTTCACACATTTCTACATGCAGCATTTTAATTAGAGCTAATTTGAAGTGTTTATATACTGTTGGTGGTTTAATAAACTGTTGTATGTGAGATCTTAAAGGGACACTCCATGTCATGAAGGTAAGTTTACTTGTCATGAGAAGAACTTCTCTTCCTGTCTGAATAATGTCTTCTGTGACCATGCGAGTCACCTCTAACAAAACATGCCAATTGAATTATGGGAAATCTAGGATAATTTGTTTTGGAGCTTTATCCATAACCAAAATTTAGAAAAAGTTGGTTTCTACTGCTGTGATTACAGTCCTCCTTTCTGTCTCTTGCGAGTCCCCCAGCTTTATGGAGGTGCAACACTAAATTGTTAGAATACCCCGTTAAAGGACCAGTATGTAGGATTTGAGGCATCTAGCGGCGTAGGTCTAGATTGCAACTCCCTCATGTCACCCTCTCTTTCCTAGTGTGGAAGGAGAAATGACTGTGCCAGCAAAAAATGTGGAAAGCCAGTGTCTAGAGCCAGTGTATAGTGGAAACATAGCAGGTCAACATGGTGAATTCCAGGACCAAGTGGTAACCTTTGTGGCTGTTAGGTGAAGCCAAGGTGGAAGTGCCAAAAACTGCAGTTCCTTAAATGGCCACTTGAGGACGAGCCGGTCTTCATGTTAAAATGTCCAACTTCACAGCAGAAATAAACATGTTTATAGCCTGGTACAAAAATCCGTTTTGGTCTCTATAGCTAATTTACCCGTTAATGACAACTGTACAGAGGATGAATTTATATACAACTCACCTGTTCAAATTATATTAATTCCTAAAGTTGCATAGTACTCATCCAACGTCAGCTGGGATTGGCTCCAGCCCCCAGCGACCCTGATAAGGATAAGCAGCTACAGCAAATGGATGGTGGTGGCTTGTTGAAGCATCCAGGCTTCATTCAGTCCAACTCAGGTACTGAGGTGTCAAGAGTCAGGACTGCCAAGATGGCGCCGGCCAGAGCAACCACACTATGAGCTTCAAAACGGCTCTTCAGAAACCTGCTGGTGACGTCACAGATGTGACCTCTATATTTATACTGTGTAATTGTGGCTTCGGTAGATATAAAAGGCTCATTCTAAGATAATAAAAACATAACAATTATTATTTTCCAGTTATTATACACTAATAAAAACATAGTTTTGTATATTATATTCAATTTCTACCATATTCTGTAAATAAATAAGTCCCTTAAAACACACACTGTGGACCTTTAAGTAGCCCAGAGAGCTTGAGTAAATGTATTCTGGTATATACCCTGAACAGTGCTGATCATATAAACAGAACGACAAAGATATTTTGGAAACTAAACTACATTGAGGTATCTCATTAAGGACATCTCTAATATTGAAATGTAGAGTTAATATATAAAGGTACAATAAGGAAGCAGATGGAGGGACTGAACCACATCAGAGCATCAAAAATGAAATGCCTCACACACACACACACATGCACACACACACACTGTAATTTGCTCTATATAATTCGTGGTGAGGTGAAAAAGGATCAGTCTGCATGTCTTCTCAGATCTGGATTCAGGGTCACGTAATTACATTGTAGAATTTGCACGTGTTGTAACAGAGGGGGGGGCTTCCGACATTTTGCTCTGACGCACGCAAGATCTGGCAACTTTTTATCAGACATAAAACCGTCCGATCGTCCATTGACTGCCTGCTTGCTTCCCTTAGTGTGTTGATGTAGATACAGTCTGTGTGTGTGTGTGTGTGTGTGTGTGTGTGTGTGTGTGTCTGCACATGGATGGAAGTCTTTTTTTTTCTGCACCGCCTGCCTCATGACGTGAACACGATCCGCACGTTTCTCTGATGTAGGTCACTACTTTGAACGCACCTGATCCGCCATATTAAACACGTAATCGTCAGATCAGTGGACTTTTTTTTCCTTCCTGAAAAAAAAACAAAACAAAAACCCACGATCTTAACCCTATGAGGTGTTTCCTGTGACACATAATTGGCCCGTTGTACTCATAAGTGAGTCTGCAGTGATCATGTCGCACTTAAAGGTATTTAGTTTGATCTCTTTGGCATTAATATCTCACTTCTCCTGCAGGGAGTTCATGTTTTTTTAAGGCGTGTTCGTCATTGTAGAACTCCTATGGGATTATTAGTATTAGTCATGTTCTGGGTCGTTTGGGTTCTGGATGAAATGACGTGAGGAAACCCGATGTTGCACCGACAGATCTGAGAACATGAACTCTCTCAACCCGGATCCCCGCTCCTGATTGGACCCGAGCCGTGTACTTCAATGCAGCCTTCATTTAAGCTCTTCGACAAAAGCCCTTCATGGTCAAACTGTGGCTTCTGTCAGCGGGACTGGGCTCACTTTACACGGGAGCTGTGACATGAATCGGTTCGGTTAAATAAAAGCTTAATGGAGAATTTAATTGCCAACCATGCAACCCCTGATTGCTCCAACTGCGCCTGCGCGGCGAAGAAAAAAATTATTAAGAAATACGAATGGATGCCGTCAGAGAGGATAGGAAAGGAGTGAGGTCTCACTCTGACTCTACATCCGGTTACTGTAAACGTGAGCAGATATGGACGAGGGACTTCCGGCTTAAAGGGCCATACCAGAGTTTCATCTAGTTCACTGATTAAAACTGGATTTACAACATGTTCTGTATGATTTCAAACATTTCATGTTTTTTTTTTTTTTTGTCTAATTTTTAATTTTACAAACTTGAAGTGAACATCGAAATTTGTGCATATCGTTTGTGGTGATGCAGTTGTTGTGCACGTTGCTTTGGAAAGTCTGCACAGCATTAACTCACAATGATGTGTTCACCTTCAAATTAAAGTTTTAGGGTACAGGATTTTAGGGTGATCTATTTACAGAATGTGGAATATAATGTTGAATATACATGTTGTGTAACTATGCTTTCGTTACCATTATTATGTACCTGAAAATATGTTCACGTTTCATTGAACATAACAGCGGCTGTGGCTCAGGAGGTAGAGTGGGTCGTCCACTAATCAGATGCTCGGTGGTTCACTCCCCAGCTCCTCCACGTCTGCATGTAAAAGACAAGATACTGAACCCCAAAAATGTATCCCTGTAAGTCGCTTCGGATAAAAGCGTGAGCCAGTTTCTCTTACACCGGAATTGAAAGGGTGAGTTGAGGGGTTGGTTATTCTGCAATTTCCCCACTAGATACCGCTATATTCTACACACTGGACCTTTAATGCAGACTTTACATTCACAGAGATGGATTACGCACCTAAAAGTTTAACATAGAAACCTATAGCTAAAATTTATTATACGTGTATTATACAAAAAAGTTTGATGCAAAAAAAAATTTTATGTTTTAAAGACAAAACTGAGACAGCGATAATAACAACGGAGAAATGATTGACAGAGAATCAAAACCAAACACACACACAAAGAAATACATTTAAAAAGGGGTGCGTTGTGAAGTCGAAAAAAATCAATAAAAATGAAAAAGCTTCATCGATGCAGCAAGGGATGGCACATTTTTTTCAAATCTATTGACAGAATCCCAAAGGTAGCGCTTGAGTCTCTAGTTTTAAGCGCTGAATGACATCTCTGACACCAGCTGTTCCAGTTTACAAGAATTATCCTGTATGTTAAGGTTGTAATTGTGGAATTTGCTTCTTTTTAAGAGGACAATCCTCTTTAAGGATGCTGAATATGGCAATTAAATGCTCAGGTTCCATCACCTGACCAAGAACATCTGATAATTTAGAAGTTTGGGAAATAGATTTTCATACATCCATTTTCTGTAACCGCTTATCCTCATCAGGGTCATGGTGGGGCTGGAGCCTATACCCTGGGCAAGTCGCCAGTTCATCACAGGGCACATAGAGACAAACAACCATTCACACTCACATTCACACCTTGGGGCAATTTAGAGTCACCAATGAACCTGTTATGGTCATGTCTTTGGACTGTGGGAGGTAGCTGGACAGAGAACCTACGCAGACACAAATTTCCAGTTATCAGATAATTCAGCACAGAACCAAAACGTGTGCCAGAGTAGCAGGGACCAGCCTTCATTGGTCACTAACAAAGCCTACATTAGGATATATACGTTTTACGTGGAGTGATGTAGACGGTGTACTTATTTTAACTGTATTAGCCCGTCCTAGACTATGTACCACATCATAATGGTTATCTTGTTTAATGCTTAAACAATAAGTAGACTAAAAACATACATAACAAATGCTAAAATAAAAATAAAAAAATCAGTATGATTGTTTGTTGTTGGACAGTCTTCCATCCTAATGTTCAAAATGGCTGCTGCTGTTCATAAAAGGTCACCTGAGATCACACAGTGATAGATGATAACCTGGCTAATGATTACTCCCAATGACTCAGATGTGTGTGTGTGTATATATATAATGCATATAGATCAGACAATCGCTGTGTTCTTTCTCAGTGCTACAGAAAGGTAGACGCTCTCATTAGCGTGTTGGTCACACGAAGCGGATCCCCCCCCTCCTCCCCTCCGGAGTGAGTCATCTCCTCATTAGACGATCTCCGGACGGAAAGTGGAAAGTTCTACGTTGTGCGCACGCGCTCCCCGGGATTAATGTCAAGGCACAAAAGTGGCGCTACACCGTACCGAGCTGCACTCCGGTAAGCGACATTTCACTGACGTTTTTTTTCCAGGTTACGGCTTTACGCCTAATTGAGTCAAAGTTTCGGGAACTTGTGCGGGCCGTCAGGCGGCTTCCCGGGCACTCTCTCAGGAGTCATGCCGGGGCGCGGAGACACGCTGAGGGAACAATAAACAGTTAATTTGGACAGATTTTCTCCCCTGCCCTGCGCGTGCTGTGGCCGCTGCCGCCTCTAGTCTCCAGTATTGTTCAGTTGGCTCCCTAATGGCGGACGGCAGGCAGTGCTGTTTTCCGCTGGGGAAGGAGGAGGGAGGGAGGGAGGGAGGGAGGTGTGTGTGTGTGTGTGTGTGTGTGTGTGTGTGTGTGGGGTGGAGGGGGGTGTATGTGGTTGTGAGGATATTGGGTTCATACCCGGCTTTTTTTTTGGAGGTGGTGGGGTCATGCTAACTCCCCGGGAGACTGGCGCAAAAACCCGCTGCGGGGACGCGTTAGAGCCGCGTTGTTTACCACCGCATGACACAAACGAACACTTCATGTGATTGTGCGTACAAGCGAGGGCGCCCCTGGCGGCGGCCGGGTATATTTGCCACTGATTGCGCCAGGGTTGGACGTGCAGGGTAACTTTCCAATTAAAACCCCCAGCGTCACAGGTATCATACAAATCGGGCTTTTTTTTAATTCGGACCCCGGCTCTGCTTCTTGTAAGGGCCGGCATGTGCAAGAAAAAAGTGGCCGATAAAGATGGAGGGGGGGGGGGTCGGGCTTGTGTAGTAATAAGCACACGTTGCCAGCCGCTGGGTGTCTGTGAGTGTCACACACTGTGTGTGTCCTGTGCTACATCTGGGCTCTATTTTCATTTCTTATGATGCGAATAAGTTGTGATCATTTTTATTATTTTTTATTTTTTTTTAACAACGGCGCAGTCTGTGTCTGCTCTCCTCCCCTCGATCCGCCGCTAATCCAATGGCTGTTTGCGCCAGGAAGGGCAGGGGTGGGAACGGAACACCCTGAACCACGTTTCTCCTGGATCCCAACTTGGGAGCCAGCCTACACCCCCCCCCCCCCCACCCCCCTCTCTCATTTACCTGGGTTATTTATGGAAGACCTGCGCAGCTCAGGTAGTGCCGGTTCTGTTCCGTCGTTCCTGATTAAAGTTTTGGACCTCCGTAGCCAAGTTTGTTAAATATTACTGAAGGGGGGGGGAGGGAAGCTCGGATCGGGGTCGAGTCATAGTCACCGCGGTAACCGGGCGCTTGGACCGGATTTGGTGCTGTGGTGGTTCTTGTCATGGAGCTGAGCTTCCAGCCAGTGTTAACAATCAAGGGCACAGCCAGGGGGGGACTCGGGCGGCCTCTGGAAGCTTGGTACAGGCTGTCCTTCTGTGTTGATTGTCTCATATTTGGAGAGGAGCGCTCAGCAGCTGGGAATAGCTCCGAACAGTCCGGGTTTAGTTGAGCTGTCAGCCGCCAGGTAAACCGGAATGGACTGCATTTTTAGCCCATCAGCTGTTTTTTTGGGGGGGTGGGTGGGGGGTTGTTGTGGTGGTGGCTGCGCATTACGCATCACTCCTCACTGACACAAGCCTTATGTAATAATCACAGGCGTTTGATCTGAATGCGTTTAATAAAGACGGTTGACGTTTGCGCAACTGGCAAAAAAAAAAAAAAAAAACAAGCTCTCGCACACCTCCACCTCGTGACTGGCAGGGAAATGATGTCAACACGCGCAGACTGATAGTGTTTGGAAAGGTAGAGGAGCACCTAATGAGAGGTGGTGATGTGGCTGGGTTTGGTCTGGCGCAGCTGTTGATTTTTTAACCGCTTGTCTGCTGAGGGTTTTGTTACATGGAGGCCTGGCCCGGCCCGGCCCAGCCCGGCCCGGCCCGGCCTGGCTCACCTCTCTGTCCACCTGGTGTTGACGTTTGCATGTCAGAGCTCATTAATGCAGGACCCTGGTTTCATCCACGTGAATGCAGGCTGGCTCATAGCTCTGCATTGCAGTCTGAACTGAGTCTAGACCAGGCTATTTTTTCCCCCCCTCGGAGCACTACTGAGGAGCTTTGCACATAGATTCCCTCTGTTGGTGTAATATCGGGCCAAAAAAGCTGTGATGATTTTTTTTTTTTTTTTTTTGCAGCTCAGCTTGACTTTGGAGAGGTGTTGCACATGGAGAGACGGGGTACCTTCAGGTCCTGTCTTTTAATATTTTCACACCGGTTAACCTCTGTGCACATAGACACATGTGTTATAACCTTCATATAGACAAAGGTTGGCTTATAGCTCCTCAAATACGAGCTTGAGTTTACAGTCACCGGCTTTGGAGAATGGCTTTGGAATCCCATCCTGTTTATGAACACTCAAGAACAACTTATTGATCTTGAATGTCACACTGGCTTGGCTCGTGCTTCCTGTCACGTGGTCACTGTGAGCGACTCTCTTCCTCTTCCAGAGTCAGCCTTTTTACACTCAACTGTACAGTAACAAGCATCAGGCTTACTGTAGACCGCTCAGGTACGGCGTCCTTCCTGCGGCAGCGGGGTGTCCTCAGCTCTGCAGTGTTTCTACACACTTTGATGAAGCGAGTACAGTTTGAACTGATGTGAGAGGGAAAAAATCAACCTACCAATGAAATTCACAGCAGCCATTTTGACACGAAATAGCCGGGTCAACACAGGTGTTACCAATGATACTAATTAAGGTCCCATTCCATGTCTTCTCTTTCCAGTGAGCACAGCAGCAGGCGGACTGTGTGTGACCTGAATGGAACTGAGCCTTAATTAGGATCATTGGACACACCTGGGTTTGTTTACTGTTTCACGTCAAAATGGCCGCTGTGAAAAAGGGTCTATTAAGACTGTTGTTTCTCTCAGGCATGTAATAGCGATGTTGGGGTAGGTTAACATGGACTCTGTACACGGGGGTTTAACACAAGTGATGCAGCGTGACAGTCTGAGCATACGCACAAACCTTTGTTTGGATTTCAAACGTATGCTCGTGGTCCAAGTTTAGCGTGGGTGTATCCTGCGATTAGGGGTGTAACGATACACTCAACTCACGACTCGATACGGTTCACGATTTGTTGTTACCGTTACGATTTTCTCACGATTCTTTTTTTTTTTTTTTTTTTTAAATCAAAGTGAGCTACAGACAAATTATGACCAAATAAAATTCTCTTTATTTGTATGGAAAAAAAATCTTAGGTGCTTCTTTACAGAAACTCTCAAACAGTTTGTGTTCTCTTATAAAAAGTGCAACTTACACAGTCATCTTAAACAACAAAACACATGACAAATATCTCCTTTCTTTAGAAACAGTCTCACAGTAAACTGCTGTTAACTGGTGTAATGTGCAGTTTTCCTCTCGAGGCAGCGTAACGTTACTTTGCTTCTCACTGTGGTGGCGGCTGATACGCTGCTGCATGTTGCTCGTGTTGCCACTATATGTTGCAGTCTTTTGCAATATTGTTTTTATATTGTTATATATTGTTATGTTTTGGTTTTGTCTGGCCATTTCTCACGATTGTATTTCTGTATATAGGGAATCCAAAATGTCGCAACACAGGTGATTTAAAACTGCTCGCTGCATCCTCTGTTTCAGAGCTATTTTCTACCGTCGCCATGTCTTCCCTCGTTCTATGCTCCGTACCTACGTAGCGACGTAAGTCACGTGACTTGACATCTGATGTTGAACAAATGAATCACCAACCAACACGACTTTTTTTTTTTTAAGATAACGTAACCTATTTCTAAAAAAAAAAAAGACATACCCAACTTCTCTCGCATTCGCGAAGAATCGCGATTAATTTTTTTCTGTCAACCGGTGCAAATCGTCACGCATTTGTACTGATTTTTAATCGTGTCATGTTGCATCGTTACATCCCTAACAAGGGGTTTAACACAAGTGATGCAGCATGACAGTCTGAGCATACGCACAAACCTTTGTTTGGATTTAAAACGTATGGTCGTGGTCCAAGTTTAGCGTGGGTGTATCCTGTGATTGAAACATCTATCGCAGCACAACAGGCTCTCTGTAAATATGAGCGATTAATGTTTGATTTTCGGTGAGTCAGTTAAATGTGCCGGCGCAGCTCACCATTTGTCTTTTAGGGTTTTAGATTGCATCACTGACGTCCAAATATTTTCACCGTTTTGTAACTTCTTGGCAGGAACTTTGAGGGTTTGTTATCGAACACAGATACATTTTTTCAAACTCAATGAAATGTGCCTGTGGTACTACTAAGAAAATGTCTGAAAATGTATAAAATGAAAAAGATTTGTTTCGGTATAGTTACTTAGTGAATGTCGTTGAATTTTGCAGGAGGTTTAGTGCATTTGATCTGAGATGTTTATTATTTCGGCCACCCTCTTGTCTTGCCAAGTAGCGCTCTTGACACAAGTGTCATGTAAAGTACAATGCTCACTGCCAGTAGCAGATCTACTCTCTGGGCAATAAACAAAGATTCACTAACGTAGTTTTGGGCAGCTGTGGCTCGGAGGTAGAGCGGGTCGTCCACTAATCAGATGATCGGTGGTTTGATCCCCGGCTCCTCCAGTCTGCGTGTCGAAGTGTCCTTGGGAAAGACACTGAACCCTAAATTGCTCCCGAAGGCTGCGCCATGAATGTGTATGAACAGTTAGCTCCTAAAGCTGATGATACCTTTTGATGATATGATGCCATTGCCTTGCATGGCAGCCAGTGCCATCAGTGTATGAACGGGTGAATGAGATATGTAGTGTAAAAGCACTTTGAGAAAGGTGCTGTACAGTCCATTTACATTCTGGAAGATATGGAGACACAAATAGCGCAGATGTCATTTATACATGGCTGTAGACAGCTGTGAGACATCTGGAGATGCTTGTTGTAAGAATTAATCATCCAGTTGTAGGAAGACGTCCCAGTTTTTAAACTGCACAAGGTTTCTTTGAGCCTGGTTGGGTTGGTTTGGGAGGTCAGCGTCACCTGCCAGACGGCACAGTAGACACCTCACAAGCAGCCGGCATGAACCAGCAGGGTCAACACAGGTGTTACCAATGATGCTGATTAAGGCTCCAGTGAGCCAACACACACGCATTAATAATCAGCATTATTGGTACCACCTGTGTTGACCCTGCTAGTTCGTGTCAAAGTGACGGCTGTTGGATCAAGGCCTTTGTTTTTTAATCAGGAAAGTCAAACCAGCATGTCATCCATTTGCAATGAACAGAAAACATCATTTGTTATAGGAAATAATCAAAACCTCATTTTGGTCATGAAGCTAACATGAAGGAAGAAATCCCCAGTCCTCCTCTCAGAGGCCTACGTGTGTCCTCCATGCTATCATAGCTGTGATAATTAGGCCTGTTGATTGCACCGCACAGTGCCGGGGCCAAAATGGCCGCCAAGATGACGTTGACGCAGTGACCTGGCTTCCTCTGTAGCGTAGGCTGCGCTCATCTGTAGTTCTGAAGGCTGCTTTTAGGCTCTTCCTGTTCTGGGTGACTGTTGGGGTGAAGATCATTGTCTGCACAAGAGTGCGTCTGTCTCTGCGCTTGCATCTGTGTGTGTGTGTGTGTGTGTGTGTGTGTGTGTGTGTGTGTGTGTGTGTGCGCGTGTGTGTTTCTGTGCTGCAGCTGTCAGCAGTGATGTGATGTGTGGCGTACAGCCACCCTCACTGCTGTGTAACATGAAAAGGAGATTTTGACAGAAACAGATCAGCGTCTTGGGTGCAGACATCCTGAAAGTTCTTTAAATAATGTTGGAGCCTGAGCGTGCATCCTCCGACATGTTACTGTCTTCGTCTTCACCGGTAAACTACACAGACGGCTGAAGAGCCATTTCTGGAGTCAGTATCGCACAGAGTGACATCTAAATCATTTAAATACCGTGTTGGCCAACTCAACAGCACCCAGATGTAGAGCACAGAGAACCCAGTCCCCGTGGTGGTGGGCCTTACTGTCGCCACGGCAACCAAGGTGTAGCTTCACCAGTTGCTGGGGGCAACAAGAGAGAAGCTGTGTAGAGCGTCAGAGGGTTGGGAGCATGGATGGATGGAGGGAGGGAGGAAGGGATGTGAAAGACAGCAGGTGAGAGGAGGAGGAGGAGGAGGAGCAAAGTTGCCCTGGTTGCTGGGCAGGCACATAGCAGTTCTTGAGTCTACATTCATCCATGAAGACGTCAAATCTACTATTGCACTACAACAGGAGCACAAAGCGCTCACCTGTCCTTCAGCCCTGTCTGTCTAATACTGGTGTCTGACTCTAAAATCGACTCATGAATTAGATAGACAGACGAGGTTTCTGAGCTCACCGTGCATTAATTCTTCAGAGCCGTACAGTCTTTGAGAAGCCGACGAGTCTGTGCAAAGGCTGCAATAAAATGCATGAACGTGAACAGGTAATTCAGTTTGAGTCATTCCGTTATTTAATAATAAGAACCCCGAGAATGCCGAAAGAAGTTATCGATGTCGTCGGCTTTTACGTCTCAGTATTAACGAGCAACACTGTAAGCCGCTGCTGCTGTTTGTTCTCATGAACGATGATGATCAAATAAGCACAGAGGAAGATGAAGGTCCTGCTGTCTGTGGAGCGGTTTGAGGAGTTCTCACCATGGTGGAGTGAAAATGTTGAAGGACCCTTGTGGTGACCTTTTTAAGTCACCTTTTTAAAAAAAAAACCTGACCTAAGTGAAGTAACACAGCAGAGCAGTCACATGACTGCATCCATTTTGACTCCAACTGTAAGCAGCAGTCAGGGTTGTAGGCTCATATCTGGGACAGGCTCGGTTGACGAATGTTTTAAAGGATCAGTTCAACCAAATAGCAAAAACAAATCTAAACTATCTACCACAGGTATCTGCATAGCTATATCAGGTTTTTTATCAAGTTTTTGGTGTGTATGACTGAAAAATCAGCCCATGAGGACGTGGACACAGGAAAGATGGTGGCTAACAGTGACAACAAATCTTCACCAGGGATGAGGGCAGTTATGTGGGGGGGGGGGCTTGCCTCTGGGGACACCTACGCTACCTGCACAGCTGTCACACATGATAAAAACCAATCACTGGCGCCTGCTTCACCTAATTGTCTCCTAATCGCCTTTCCTTTGTGTTGCCAGGTGGTTGCCTTAGCGATGGACGGGGAGTCGGAACCAAACCCTGTCATAGCAGAAGAGGCAGGGGAGCGGGTGGAGCCCATGGATGCCACTCCCTCCCCCCAGCAACAGACCACGCCTCCACCCGAGGAGGCTGGGGAGGCAGTTTCCATGGTAACAGAGGATGGAGCCACGAAGGAGGGTGGCACAGAGGACAATGACGACGATGTGGTCCTAGTAGAGGAGGAGGCGGTACCCCAGCCGTCTGCCACAACTCTTTCCCAAGACACGCCCAGCACAGACTGCCTAGAGCCAGATGCTGCCGTGGAAACTGTAGACATGTCCACGGCAACGATGCCTTCCAAGACCCCCAGCTCTCCCGCGTCTTCCAGCACATCACAGGCGGCAGAACCTCTCAAACCTCCAACCACAGCAGCAGAGCCTATCGTCATTGACGACGAGGAGGACTCTGAGCAGAAGGACACTTCCTCCTCCTCACCAGCGCACCCTGGAGGCGCCTCTGTGTCGCCAGGTGTACTCAGCAGCACTGAGCCAGATTCAGAGATCAGGATCGCCAGCGTCACCACACTGGGCTCCAGTAGCCAGAAAGGAAACACCACCATTTCTGCAGCAAATACTCCACCACATTCAGCGGACGCCCAGGAAGACATGAACCTGATGATAACCTCAGTGACATCTCTGCAGGGCGGGGTGGCAGCTGTGACAGCGGTGAGGATCAGCAGAACTGTCTTTTATTTAGACTTGTCTCAACAGGCTGTACTCTCTGTGTTTTTTTATATCGGGGTGGGAGGGGAAAGTATTTTTCACCTTGTAATTGGTTTCAGAAAAAGTTTGTTCTCCTGATGTTGTCTGCTGGTAGACGTCGGTGGAAGCAGGTGTTGGCATGGCAGGTTTATTCTTGAAAAATGAAACGGCAGATATTTATTATATTTCAGCTCCTGGTTAGATGAGGTTGGATTCAGTGCAGGTTCTACAGACTGCACGGCATGCGACACCCTCGTGTCGCCGAGAAGAAAATCCAACCTAAACATCTTGTTTGTTTAGGAAGGTGAAGGCCAGGCAGAGGAAAACGGTTTGCAGATCAGCAGCACATTCAGCCTGAATCCCGACACCCCACCTGGTCGACCAACAGCCTCCTTCAACCCTGGGCGTGGCTCAGGCCCCATGGGCCAGCTGGTACAGAACGGAGACACGGGGACGCACAACAGAGCAGGTAATGAATTTAATAAGCAGCAAGAGGAAATTCAACTTGGCGTGTTCTCACAGGTAAAATGTCACGAGGGTGACCAAAATTAAGCACCACATTTGGCCTAACAAGCTTTGTTTGCTTACTCTGCACCACTCTGTCACCTGACACTAGTTGATAATATCATGTGAGTGACATCAGGCCACATGCTTCTGTTTACCTTCATGTAGTTTTTGCTTTGAGGAACCTGCATCCTTCCCTCAACTGGATCGGCATGTCCCTTCAGCCCTCACTTTGAACCTGCTGACATTGTTCATGTTTCAGAGCTTTGTTCAGTCAAACTTAATGTTTTAGTGCATTTCTTAATCGGCCACCTCATTTGGCATTCAGAGCTATCCATGCTAACTGGAAGGCGGCACATTAACCCGAATACAGTCTTAAGAAAGGCTCAGTCGATCGTCCCACTCACCCACTCTCAGATTCTCCAACTGTGTTTTTTCTGGTGGACACACACCACCGCAGCCACAACGCACCACCCCCCCCACTCAGATGAATGGGGGGAAAAACCTGCATTTTCCCCGCAGAGCCATATCCTATCTGAAAGCAGCAAAACTCCAGCTGAGCAGCTGATGTTAACATTCCAGAAAAAAAACGTAGCAAAGTAAAGGTAAAATCGGATTACTTATCAGTTGTGTGCAAAGTAAGGAGTAAGCAAGTATTTGAATTCATGTCAACAAATTCCAGTGTTCACCCCAAGACCTACCCAGTGAACCATCACAGACTCTTAATAAACACCACCTGTTTGAGTGCAGGGTGTACACTTCAGCCTGCTTTATGAAGAGTAGGACAGCCTCTTGGGGAAAATCATTCCTTCGGACAAGACAAAGACACAGTGAACTTGTTCTTTAAACTCCTACTCTTCAAACCGAGTATGACAGGGGAGAACACTATGAACTGGGTACATCCCTCTGCAGCACTGCAGATCTATGGAGACTGTGCATACAGAGATGAAATAGTTCTTAAGTGGGCCATCAGGCGCTTCCTGCTTTCACAGTGAATAGCCCTGAGACCTCACAGACTTGTTTTGCCATTGAATTGATAAGCTGGGACGTTTGGGACCGGGTCTGAGACAGTTTTATGTTCCTGTGTATCTCCACACGGACTACAGATGGTGCTGTTGACTGCAGGGTTCTCTTTTAAAACTGGCTCCTGGAGGATGATTACTTTTTTTCTTGGATGCATCATAGTTTCATGTTCACAGTTTACAGCCAGTACAGCAGGATCCGATTTTGAGCAGCCACTTCTCGCCGCACGGCATCTCATCCAGCTTCACGGCCACGAAAAAACAACAAACGATGATTGGGCTGCAACAAGTGTGGAGCGGTGTTACTTTTAGGTCGGATGTTGTAAATAGCTAGTGCAGTGTCATGTAATGGTTGTGAAACAGCTGAAGAAATGCCGAGAAGATGCTCTGTTGTGTGGTGCCCTGGTGCGATTTCACCAGAATATGATGCATGTTATACTCAGGTCCCTTTCTTTGTTTCCTGTCTGTCGTCATCTGTCCAATAAAGGGGGAAAAAAAAAAGAAAAACACAAATAATTGCTAATGCTATCATGAAAGGAATGCAGGGAAGGTAGCCCAGACCTCTGAAGTTAAGAAGCACACAGGTTGTTTCATAAATAAAATATGGTAACTTGTAGTGACTTTAACTTTTTGTTCATGTAGAAAAATGACCACATTTATGTAGACATCCATATCTCATCCTGTCGCTCTCTTTCCCCTCCAGACTCGTGGATCTCTCAGTCAGCTTCAGTCCCCCGCAACCAAAAGCAGACAGGGGTCGACTCTCCGTCACCGGCCACCTCTCTGCCTAAACCTCCAGGCCAGTCTTCCTCATCTACTTCCTCCTCAGGCTCCCAGCCACAGCCCAGGACAGTCAAGGTGATCCGCTCTGTTCATTGAGGTCCTGTGTAGCCACATTATGTACAGGGAGTTATATGTTAACTATTGTATCTGCATCTTGTGTTTTCATATTAGGCACATTGCAGCACATCTGTTTGTTAAAAGTGCTTCACTTGGAAACGTGTGTGCGTTGGAATATTCTCTCAAACACAGTCATGCAATCACACAGATCTAGAGCAGATTAAAAAGTGATGGTGTTAAAAAGCTGTGGGAAAGTAATCGAACCACAGCTCCAGTTTTTACAGAGTTCCCTCTACAGCCAGCACACGCTGATCAGTACAAATATAACACGTCAGACAAACTTTGAAACAGAATATTCTGTTTCCACTACCTTCTTTATTTCTTTGCTTTATAGTAGATTTCCCGTGTTTGCCAGTATACATGAATTAGCTGTATTTAAACTACAAAATGTTTTTTTGTTTTTTTTTACATGAGCCAGAATACATATGCTGTGGTTGTACTGAAGGATACTAGTTCTGCTGCAGCTAATGCAATAAGGTCATAGATTACTTATTGCCGTTGTAAAAACTGCGCGCGCTAAATCGTTAAATCATGGTTGTGTTTGTTCGTCCCAGGTGACCTGCGCGAACTGTAAAAAGCCCCTGAAGAAAGGCCAAACGGCCTACCAGCGCAAAGGCTCCACACACCTGTTCTGCTCCACCACCTGTCTGTCTGCCTTCTCGCACAAACCCGCCCCCAAGAAGAGCTGCACCATGTGCAAAAAGTGAGTCTCTGACTCAGCCGCCTGAGCGGGAGACGTTTTATGGTTTGAATGTTTAGAGTTTGTATAGACCTTTTTTTTTTTTTCCACAGCAGCCATTTTGACATGTGATAGCAGGTAAACACAGGTATCACCAGCGATACTAATTAAGGTTCCGTTCCATTCGGGTCAGACAGAGTCAGGGTGCTGCTGTGCCGCGTGTCGGCTCACTGCAAAGTCTTGCTGCGCTAAATGGAACGGAGCCATAATTAGCATCACTGGAAACACCTGAGTTGACCCTACTGACACATGCTGTGAAAAAAAAGTCCATTAACGGAGATGGAGAAGTGTTTTTGAATTGTGAATTTCCAGTCCACGACAGCCTTCTAATTATGAAATTCAGGTTTCAAAATGTTTGGTGACGCACTGTGAGCTGTAGAAGTTTCTTTTACGGAACAAAGATTAGCTTAGCTGCCTTGTTGGCTCGTCATAAACACACTTTTTTCGTTCAAATGACAGAAACTCAGTAAAAACTGTTCCAACGATCACCAGCTCTGGTTTGGTCGATATTAATCCTCAGTTCTCCGAATGAGCTGTGTAAATATTCTGGTGGTTACACTTGAACTGTTCTTGATTGTTTTTGTTCTTTTTTAGATGGCTAAAAGTGCTCACGAGGGAGCTGTCAATCAAAGTGTGATCTGCCTACATAGTCTTGAGAAATGGTCTGAACAACAAAATGAGCTGTTTTTCTAAACGTTTTGCAGATGCTGAGATGCTCAACTCATATCATACATGCATTCTTACCACTTCCAGCCACATTTCTGGGGGCGTAGTTGTTTCAGTCAGCCCTGAACACAGTCTTTGAGTGACAAGCTGTTTTTCTTTTTACTCCCCGATGCACATATTCTGTAGACTCTATTCACCTGTGCTCTGTGGTGTATTTTTTTTTTTTCCAGGGACATCACAAACATGAAGGGTACCATCGTGGCCCAGGTCGACTCCAGCGAATCTTTCCAGGAGTTCTGCAGCACGGGTTGCCTAGGAGCGTACGAAAACAAGCAGAACCCGCCCAAATCAGGCCTCAAAACCAAATGCACTGTCTGCGGCAAGCTCACAGAGGTCAGTCTGTCTGACAGACCCAACAACCTGTACTCTTCTCCTGTCACTCTTCACCAGAGCAACATATGTGCATCATGTTTTCTAGTGTAGATGCGTGGAACGTGTCTGCATAGTCAGACCCCCGATTTTAGTATGTACATCCTTGGCTTTGATATTTGTTTTTGCTCCTGTTGCATTTTATATACATCTTCTCCTCCGTCTCTCTTTCTCCACTTTATTGTTTCCCTCCTCCTCAGGTCACTTTCATTCAATATTTATCTCTGCTTTGTTCCTCACGTGCCTTCGCCGTTCTCTTTCTCCATCCCTTCTTTTTCAGTTTGGCTTTTCCCCGGCACATTTTCTCTGTCTGTGGGTTTCTTCTGTTACATGCATCACTGTGCCACAGCTAAACAGTACTATTGTCACCTAGCAACCACAACTAACCGCATATGTGACATCTTAAAATCATTTGCATTATTTATGTGTACTTCTTGATTTCATTTGCATATAAAAGCAACCGCTCCTGCCAAACTATGGAAAAAGTCTATGCAAACCAGGACCTGTAGAGATAAAAACACATGATGCAATGTACTGTTGGACTTCCACTGTCTGTTTCTGCTACTAAAGTGAAGTGAAAACAAAGTGTGATGCATAAAAACATTGACGATATTTAAAGAAACTGAGGTTTAGTTAATCGGGCTCCTGCTGCCCATTCTGCATTTTTCTGTCTACAGATCCGGCACGAGGTTAGCTTTAAGACTGTGACCCATAAGATCTGCAGCGACACATGTTTCAACGTTTACCGCAGGGCCAACGGGTTGATCATGAACTGCTGCGAGCAATGCGGCGACTATCTTCCCAGCCGAGCGTCCGCCAACCACTTCCTGCTGGTCGACGGCCAACAGAAACGCTTCTGCTGCCAGAACTGCATCAAGGAGTACAAGCAGGTACTGTAGGCCCAACCGCAGGCCACAGGTGTGTAGAATTTGCCGAACTGGGGTCTACGCGACTGATTTAATTTCATTCATTCAACCATATCCATCCATATCCAACATTAGAGCTCTCCTTTGACAGCCAGAACTTTGATTCATGCCGTGGTTTCTGCTTTTAATTCAGCCGTCATGACCCGCCCTCCTCCTCACAGCCGGCAAACGGTCTCGTTACTCACCCTCCTATAATGTCAAAAAATATTTACAGTTGCAGTAACACAAGTACACGTGCTAATAATAGGAATAACTATCCAAGTCAGACAGCAAGAATGTTCTTGAATGAACAGAGGAGTGAAGCGGGCCTCTGTTGACTGACTGCATTTGCACAGAAAACAAAAGAGCCGCCGAAATGATGAAGATTAATGGTTTGGTCAGCGTTTAATGCAGGATGTTTGTTCTTCTCCGCTAAAGGTGCTGTCTCGATCGCGTTGGCTGACGGAGTTACAAAAATAACCAGCCAGCAGTGGCACTGTTTGTCCTGTCAACTTGTGTAGATAGACTCTGAATCTGCAGATGAAAGGTCGGTTTAATGAGACACGGGTCACTAACTGTTTCTACCTGTCACATCACGACCGCAGAGCGCCTGCAGTGATCTGTGCTCAGCGCTCCTCTGGATCTCTTCCAAGTATTTCTGTTACCCACTGAACATAAATTGTGTCGCTATTCAATATTTGCCAGAAATTAAAGGTTAGAATTGTATTTGTTGCTTGGCAACGCCAACTTATTGGACAATACACTGATAAGTGGAGGAAACCATGCGGTTGCTCTCGTTTCAGTGTACAATTCAAAGGACAGGCTGACTGCAGCATCTATTGTTTCCACTAATGATGCATCCTGTACAAACCCGCTCAGCTGGTTAAATAGTGAAACATACGTGTTTGGATTATCCATGGCTGACGGACAAGTCTGTTTTTATATCTGGCCAGCTCTGTTGTCTTCTATTAAAAGTACAAAAGTCTTCGAGGTTGGGTAACTTTATCAGCTCCTCTAAATAGAAAACTCATAACTCCTGCTGGCGGCAGAGAGGAGACGCCTCCTAAACACAGCGCCTCTGTTTTAGATCAATTTTTGAAGACCTGAAATCAATTCCAGTTCATGAAAATCATACATCATAAAAACTGTCCATCATGGTGCACTTGGATATTTTGTCATCATAGCACTCTCTGTGGAAAGAACTGATAGAAGTGTCATTACTACATCTTAAAGGGTCATTTTAAAACTCTCTTTGCCGTTGAGATGACTTGGCATCAAAGCATTTTTATTGTTTATTCTATTTATTCTACCTCTTGTTTTTAACGTGATGTTTTCTCCTCTCTGTCCCAGGCCCACAGTAAACTCGCGAGCTGCCTGACTTGCAAAACGCTGATCAAGACGGGCGAGGTGCTCCACAGCCTCGGAGCGGGTGGCACCATGGGCTCCTACTGCTCCGTCAACTGCATGAACAAAGGCAAACTGGCGTCGACGTCGTTCCACAGTGAGTAACCAGACTACACGAGCAAGAGGGCTAACAAACTTTGAAACATAAACTTTTCTGTACATACGTTCAACCTTTTGAAGCACTGTTACCAGATATTGAATGCATAAGCAGGATAAACAGCAATTTGTTTATTTTATGTGTAATAAATGCATTTTCATTTGACTTGTGCGTGCAGACACAGAGCCTACGTGTCACTTCTGTAAGAGGAATTCATTACCGCAGTACCAGGCCACGCTGCCAGAGGGAAACATCCTGAACTTCTGCAGCTCACAGTGTGTCACCAAGTTTCAAGTGAGAACTCTTTCACCATTCGGAGACATGAATTTGACACACAACTACATTTTTACCGTGGAAAATAAAGTGCCTCGTGTCCCTCTGATGTGTTCTGGGTCATTAAGCACAGTAAGTCTTTGATAGAGCTGAATGAAGACACAGCATTGTTTAGCACCGCTGCAGTGACTCAGCTGCTGAAAACGAGCATATGCACCAACCTCGCGCAGTAGTTCAGATGATTTGATCAAACTGAATGAATATAAACATACATGGTAGGAATGATCAAAGTTACTGAATGAAACCCTGGTTAGCTGTTCTCGTGTATCCATCTGACACATCGACGTAAAACAGCAGCTTCTCTGCACCACGTTGCATAAATGTACACGTTCAGAACACGAGTCTATCAGTGGTTCATTTAATAAGACAAGTTTGTGGGCATACAGATATTTGCAAGTCAATGTGTTAATTAACCTCATTAAATCCCTCTGTAGTACAACCAGGTGCTGTGTTTTGATATGTCAAGTGTGAAGATGATAACGGGACAGCAGCTGCAAGTCATCAAACATTTTCCATTTTCACCATGTGATGTCTTTTTTTCTTCTTCTTCTTCTTTTTCAGAATGCTACTCTCCAAACGGCCACCAATGGACAGACGCCCCTCTCCACCACCAACAACACAGTCCAGCTGAAATGTAACTACTGTCGGGGAGCATTCAGCTTGAAGCCTGAGATTCTGGACTGGGAGGTGAGACTTACTTGGCCGACTTGTACCACCACAGAAACATCCGTTTTTTCAGAGGTCTAGTGTAGACACACAGGAGGCGGGTTTATTCTTAATGAGAAGATTATTTATTGTTGACTCCTGAACTGAACAGGTTCAATTAATTTATTTCATTGAAAAAACATTTTCAGAGATTCCTCCGTTGTACCATATCACTGGTACATGTGAATGTGAAGAGCAATAGATGATAAAATAGAAAATGAATCTGCATTTCTCATTTCTATGAATAATTTAAGAAAATCCACTGGTTCTCGCTTCTAGTGTGAATATTTGCTGCTTTCCTGGTAAGTTGGTCTTTCAAAATCCATTATTTGAATATGTCAGCTTGGGCTCTCTCTGAGGAATTGTAATAGGTATTATGTACTATTTTGTGATTGTGATGATTATTAGACGATAATTAGAGTTGCAGCTCTTGTCTACCTTGGGATAGGACATGATTTTCCCTCAGAGACCAGCCAGCCTGTAAAGTTGTTTGTTTGGGCAGAGACGGACAGAAAAAAAGTGTCGTTCTTATTGTATTATTCTTCTTCAGGATAAGGTCTACCAGTTCTGTAGTAAAGCCTGTTGTGAGGACTACAAGAAGCTCCACTGCATCGTGACGTTCTGTGAGTACTGCCAAGAGGAGAAGACGCTACATGAGACGGTCAAGTTCTCCGGGGTCAAGAGACCTTTCTGCAGCGAAGGTAATAATCTCTCCTCTCCTCGACACTCCTCACACTTCAGCAATTTTTTCAACAAATTTGAAGTAGTCTGATAGACAGATTGTATCCCATGGTGTCAGTTTGGGTCAGTATTTTCTTTGTCTTTGATGTTTTTCAGGCTGTAAGCTGTTATTTAAGCAGGATTTTATCAAGCGGTTGGGTCTGAAGTGTGTCAGCTGTAACCACTGCAACCAACTCTGTAAGAGAGGCGTGACCCGGCAGCTCGGCGGCATGACACGGGACTTCTGCGGCGACGCCTGCGCCAAGAAGTTTAACGACTGGTATTTCAAGGTTCGCTCGTGCTTGCTGCGCAATTAATAAATGAAAGCGATCGTATACGTGTTTTTTGAGTGCTCTAAAATGACGTGTACCCTTGTGGCCACTAGGCGGCGAGGTGTGACTGCTGTAAGGTGCAGGGTAACCTGACTGAGTCTGTGATGTGGAGAGCAGAGATGAAGCATTTCTGTGACCAGGAGTGTTTGTTGAAGTTCTACTGCCAGCAGAACGAGCCCATCATGGTCACGCAGAAAGGACCTGAGAACACAACTCTGGGTACAAACTGAATGTGTGTGTGTGTGTGTGTGTGTGTGTGTGTGTGTGTGTGTGTGTGTGCATGTGTGTTTCCTTTTAAAGAAACTCAGTGTGTTGCTTTTCAAGGGTTAAGTATCAGGGAACGAATGAAAGCTATCTGAAGGATAGTGAAAACGGATGCCGTGCTCGTTTATGTTACTCTGTGTCACTCCTGAGGTAAAGATCTGATGTGTTTCCTCTTCTCACAGGGTATGAGATGCAAGGGGCCAAACTTGGGGTGAGTAAGAATTTGGAAAAGATGTCAGTATGACATACCACCTACTAGTTTCACTCATAGTGCACCCACGTTTATGTTGTCAGACTTTCCTTTACCGGCTGTTCTGTTTTTAAACATGGTCAACATTTATTTGAAGTATAATAAATGAACATGTTGTAGCAAGCATTTAATGTTTTTCTCTGCATGCATTGCAGCTGGTGAACCAGGGCTCCGTAGCATACTCTGGTGGAGGTTTGATGAGAGATGTCAAGAACAAGGCAGTGCTCTGCAAGCCGCTCACCCTGACCAAGGCTACATACTG
Source organism: Larimichthys crocea (assembly GCF_000972845.2). Classification (NCBI taxonomy): domain Eukaryota; kingdom Metazoa; phylum Chordata; class Actinopteri; family Sciaenidae; genus Larimichthys; species Larimichthys crocea. Next base: position 4,249,069 of record NC_040028.1, read on the forward strand.
CAAGCCACACATGCAGAGCAAACTTTTACAGACAGGTAAACACATACACAACATACACGTGTATATTCAAGAGAAACCACATGGCCCAGTTCCTAGTGCATAGCTTATGATCACAGCTATAACAAGGCAGTGAAAGTGTTTTATTTTTGTGAAGTTGCCCTTTAAACCATTACACACACTAATTTACATAATAAAAATCTTATGTGTCCACAGATGTAGACGATGGTGTGAAGAGGGAGTATATTCCTGTACCCATACCTGTGCCCATCTTCATGCCCGTGCCTATGAATATGTATTCCCAGGTCACTCCCACTCCAGTCTCTCTGCCAGTACCGGTAAGACACAATCTTATGAACACACATGTATTATGGACGCTGAAAGACAAAAAAACGTCTGAAATTAAAGTGCAAACAATTAAGCGTACAAATCGAGGCATGACGAAGTGATTATGTTGGAGTTGATAAGGAGACATCTACTAATCACAGTTGTGTGATTATTAATCTGTCCCGTCCAGGTTCCTGTGCCTGTGTTCCTGCCCACCACCCTGCAGGGGGCAGAGCAGATCATCCAGGCTATCAAAGAGCTCCAAAACAAAATGCCCTCAGACCCTCTGGAGGCCGACCTGCTCTGCATGGCTGAGATGATCGCCGAGGACCAGAAGCCAGGTACGCTCATGTGAAGGTTTAAAAATATCAGATATCACAGATGAAAGTCCTTTACAGGAGTTCCAGCTGTGACAGTCAGGAGAACTGGCCCAGCTTTTGAATTGAACGTTCAGTCAATGTTTCTGACAATGAGGACCTACCTGGCTGTGATTCAGATGTGAAGGTGGAGGTGAAGAGGGAGCGTGGTGTGAAGGAGTCCTCCAGCAGCAGCTCTGAGGAAGAGAAGGAGGAGGGGAAGGAGGATGAGAAGGAGGATGAGAAGGAGGATGAGAAGGAGGATGGGAAGGAGGATGGGAAGGAGGATGAGAAGGAGGATGGGAAGGAGGATGAGAAGGAGGAGGAAGAAGAAGACAGCGACGAGGACAAGTACGAGCCCAACCTGGACCTGGAGGCAGACTTCCCTCAAGGTAAACACAGACTGTACACAGAGATCTAGACCTGTCAGAGAGGCAGAAAGTTCAGCAGTGATCAACAGGCTCTGGATTTGCCTGTAAGAGTCAAACAGAATGGGTTTTTAATGGCTCAGTGCTGTAAATGAGATTCAGATTTCTCCCTCTGGTTATTTCCAGACGTGTCATCTTCACCACCATCAGGGCAGAATCAGGTCTAAGGTTTGTCTCACTGTCCAGAGGAGGGTCAAGTCACGAACCAGGCCATTCGTTATTTTTTTTATTCTCATTCGTTTGCTGTCACTGGTCCAGTGTAACACACTCGAGCTGCTCAGGCCTTCCTGAGCCATGATCATATACTTCAACTGCAGGTTAGCCCATGATGTCACGAGCCATCATGTGATGGTCTCTGTTCATTTACCAACTACCGTCCACAAGCCAGGGAGTCTTGTGGTTTGACTGGTAATCTCTGTCACACTAGGAGCAGAGGATCAGAGAATGTTGGCTATTTGGCTTTTGACTCGTGCATGACAGAGACATCGGACAGGAAAAGTGTTGTTATGACAGCAGAGGTATAGGTTGAGATAACATTGATTAATCCAACTGAAACAGAGTAGCCTGCACTGTCGTCTGTTTCTGCCGATGAACGTTTGGACATTAGTCTAACTCGGGCACATTTGTGTTCTGTTCTCTCGCTGCGCTGTCAGTTTGGGTCAGTGGAGAAGTCGTGGCAGTGCATGTAAACACTTTGTCTGATTTTCCTGCTTAACCCTGTTTGTCTGAATACCCTAACCTGAGCCTGTCAGCCTGTCACTGCACCCCGAGGCTCTGAAGGCCAAAATACTGAGAGACTGAATGTCTAAACAATAAGTCATTAAACTAAACGCTGAGTCACTGAACTCTGAATGCTGAGTCACCGATGGCACAGTATATTAAACACCAACCAAGTGTGGCTTGTTTTGCACGCAGGCTGCATTAACATGTTTTCCATATAAGAAATAAAGTGATGTCATTTCCTGTCTCAGCCTCAGATCCTGTTCCAGCTCTGGAAGGAATGGACGAGGACATGGGCTTCTCTCTACCTCCAGTCCTGACGGAGGAGCAGGTGGAGCCAGCACCTCGACCACAGCCCAGGAGAAAAGTATGAAACACAAAACAAACATACATGTAAGAGTTTGTGCTGTCGACTTAAGTTTACTTAGTAACCGGTGTGTTTGTGTTGCAGGGGAACAAGAGGCAGGCGGTAGAGGAGAGCTCAGATCTAGCCTCATCCTCTTCTTCCCATCCAACAGGCAGACACTCGGAAGGTCGATCACTGCCTCTCAAAGCTCGCTACGGCGTCCACGCCTGGAAACGCTGGGCACTATCTCCTTCTAACCAATCAGATGACACCAAAGTAAAGGGCAGCTCCAAACCAGGTAACATGCTGCCCTGCCCTCAGTGTGAGAGGCCACACCTGCATGGGCTCGGCTGAAAATGAAAGGTTGGATTTTTCTTGTAGGATCTTTTTTTTTTTTTTTGCTAACAGCAGTCGGTGTGTGTGTTTCCCATCTCCTGCAGGCCGGACTAAAAGCAAACTGTTGTCACTGAGCTCAGAGGAGCTGAACGCGGCTCTGTCCCGGTTTGTCAGGGAGGTCTGCAGGCCCAGTGGGGAGCGCTACTCTCCAGACAGCGTCCTCTACCTCTGTCTGGGGATCCAGCAGGTTGGTATCAAGCCAGAGAATCAAACAGTGAGGAATTTCAAACACATTTCTCAACACTCTGTCAACTGCAAATGAAAACCCAGCAGCTATTAAATAATGAAATGAAAGGTTCTTATTGACTTCGCTGGAACAGAGTGCACAGACATGTTTCCTTTGAAGCATTTGGATCACGACAAGGCACAAAATCTGGGTTTACAGCTGAGACGCAGTTCTAACAAATAAAAAAACCACAAATGACCTTCTTATTCTAATTAGACTATGATGATAATGATCGTTTTATTTTTATTTGGCCTTCATGTACTCGAACACACTGAACAACAGCAGCCCGATTTATCCCGTAAAGACAAAGAACGAGGCGTCCTGCTGTGAACCATCTGATCACTGAGGCGCTCGCTTCGTTGCACATCCCAGCTTCATTTCTCTCTTCACTTCCTGTCATAAATACATAGGCGGCATAAAATGCTTTAAAAAACAACAAAGGTATCTCTGTTCATTCACATAATGTGGTATCATTGTTTCACCAACTAAAATAACATTTCTTAAAATAATCCAAAACAAAAAAAATGAACTCACATGAAGTAAATCTAGGAACTAGGAATTAGCATCTTTTTATTCAATTGAAATTCATCTGTAGTCATTTTGGAGGTAGGAACTAAACTTGGAGGGGGTGTTTCCAGTAGGACAGATAGTACTGGTGCACAGCCCTCCCCCTCTGCTCTCACATGTGAGCAGCAGCAGCAGCATGGCAGCAGAGTGGAGCTCAGCACGGCCCAGAGTCCTCTGGAGTTTGTTTTTTCTGACAGGAAAATGTAAGGCTGACTTAATGTTTGTGAGAACTGGCAGAGTTTTAAAATGTTTGTTTGGTTTCTGTGAACTTTTGATCTGAACGTGGCTCCACACTCTTGGAAATGTCCTGGACCTTTGCTGGGCCCGCTGTAGTTTGCTGTTTGCTTCCCTACCTTTTTAAAAAAAACACCAAGGAGCTAGTCTGAGTGTTCAGATGTTTGTGTCCGGTGATTATAACTCTTTGCTGTTCACATTCTGACAAACAGTGATGATCATTTTCAATATGAGGACACTAAAGTTTGATCTCTGCGGGCAGCCGCAGATCACAGCTTGTATCCTTTGTTTGACCTTTTTCCTTCTTTGTTTGAAGCATCTCCACGCCAACGGCCGGAAGGATGACCTGTTTGGTGACCCGTGCTACCAGCAGTTTGGAGAGGAGCTTAACAAGGTCCTGAAGGACTGGCAGCCCAGTGTGCTTCCTGATGGTGAGTGCAGCCTAATACACTCTGATAGGACCATGTGGTCAGCCACAAAATGGCTGCTCTGTTGAATTTTGAGAGATTTTTTTTCACTTACAAGATAAATGACCACATTTAAAATCAGCAAACATTAATAATACCTCAGTACTAATTAGAGAAATAAAAATCAGCGCAGTGCTGTGAGAACAACCTGGAGATAAAAAGCTAAAAAGGGGATTGGGACTTGAGGTATTACTTCTGGGCTGCACAACCCTTAATATCATGGATTCAGGATTTGTCATATCGACTTGATTCATTAGACTTGCCAAAGCAAACCTCATCAGTGGGAAGTAGAGTTTACTTTAAGGGCTTTGTACTCGTGCATACAGGTGTTGGATTCAGACAGGTCTAAACATGGACTGTATTGATCCCACAGTGGGGAAATTGACTTGTTATAGCAGTAAATTGTGTAAACAAGGTTGATAAGTAAAATACTAATGTATAGAAGAAAAGTCATGCTGCTGTTAAAGAGTGACAGCTGTTGAATGAAGCTCTCCCGTCTGTTCTCACAAGAGTTACCAGCGTCATTCAGCCACGTCTCTGTCATGCTACAATATAAACAATAGAGCTGTGTCTTTTCTTTTCTTTTTTTTTCCCTTTTGGGAACAGGTTACCCGATGTATCATGAAGTAGTCTGTATAACCAAAAAAAGGCAAATTAATCTTCATAATTCAAACTTAATGTTTGCACATTAAACAGATGGAGAGAGTCGAAAAAGATATGTGAATGCGGTGGCCATGGCAACAGAAAAAAAAACATACAGCTAAGGCATTTTCTTAACAACAGAGAAGGGGCAAAAATATGAAAAAGATCTAAAACAAGTTGGAAATGAGGTTAGAAAAATGATGAACACAAACAATGGCACACGCACAAAGGAGAGATGGGAGGTTGGAATGAACACACATCATTAGATATCTGAGGGGAGGTTTGCATTTAATGAGCAATTCTAATATTTGGAAAGTAACAGTGGGATGATTTCATACCCCGCAAATAACAGCGGCATGACAGACTGCTGTGAAACTGTAGCGTTACGATGGGTGTCCAATGATTATAACTTCTCTGCTGTTCACATCCTGACATGCTGTGATTGCACTTTGAAGACATATGAGGACACCGCGTCAACACTAACGGGTTAAACAGATTTTAAAAACTAGTCTAAATTGCTCATAAATGTGACTGCACCTTGCACACCGACTAATCTGTTCCCTAGAATGCATTGTGACAGTGTCGCTGCTCTCTCCAAGGCTCGCTGTGGGGTCGAGTGGAGGAGCAGAGCCTGTGGAGCAGCCAGCAGCTCGGGGAGCAGAGTCCGGCCGCTCTGCTGCGCTCCCTGGTTTACCTCAACACCAAATACTTCGGCCTGCGCACCGTGGAGCAGCACCTCCGCCTCTCCTTCGCCAACGTCTACAGCCCCGACACAGTCCATCCTGACACCAAGGAGACCAGCGTCTGCATCCGCGTGCCTTCCATATCTCAGGATCACCATGGTGAGACCCCTCAACACGCACACACTGGAACGTCGTCACTTAGTCATGTGGTGGTGAAGACGTGTCTAGGGTTGCTCCCCTCTCTTTTTAAAAACACCAAGGACCTAGTCTGAGTGTTCAGATGTTTGTGTCCGGTGATTATAACTCTTTGCTGTTCACATTCTGACAAACAGTGATGATCATTTTAAATATGAGGACACTAAGGTTTGATTTTGTGGTCTTTTACATATTTGAAAAGAAAATATTGTACTGTAAGATAGTCCCTTTCTTTATTTTATAAAATATCTACAATAAATATTAACCGTAGAATCAAATCGTATTCTTACACTGTATCGAATCAGTCTGTAATAAACATATCGTTTTTGAATCGTATCGCAACCTGTGTATCTAGATGCATATGGAATCGTTTATCACAGAGATGTGCAGCCTTACATTTGTCTAAATGCATGAATGAAGTATTCAAAAGTATTGTTCTGGCACACACATTTAACACTGTGACTTTAAAGTGCTGATCATTTGAGGGTCCGTATAGATGTAATGTTTAGAGGTTTTACACCTTTTTATACATAATCACCACCGCCAGAGCTTCACATAACACATCTCAATATGTATGTGAAACATTACAACACAGCACTTTAACCTCACGTTGATTTCTAATTAGTTGGCGCACAGAGAAAAAACTTCTTTGTGTCAGCATGTAAACTTGAATCTCAGTCTCATGCACGTAATCTTGTTTTTAAAAAATGTTTTGTTTTGTGTCTGTCAGTGAAAACGGAGACGGGGAAGAGGAAGCGTCAGTTGGAGGACGGCGATCAGGACTACGAACCAGACGAAGACTCGGGAGGCTCCACCAGACGCTGCCCGGTTCAGAAGCACGAGTGTCGCTTGTACGACCTCTACAGAGCCAAGTGGTGGGTCCAGTATTTCCCATCTCACCTACAATGATTCGTTGTTAGTTAACAGTTTGATTTCTACATTTCTGAGTCCTGTGATTATAACTCTTTGCTGTTCACATCCTGAAGCACAGTGTTGACTATTGTAAGATGAGGACTTGCTGAGAAATGATCTGTTAAGATTTAATTTAATAGTCAAATCAGAAGAGGTTCACTGCTTTCTCTCTCTCTCTGCCCCACCTCCCTGTTACTCCCCCCATCTCTTTAATTATTTCTACCTTCTTCCTCTTGTTTACATCGTTTCAATCCTTATATTTTTTCTACAACATTTTTGCACTTTTTTGCACTGTCAATTTTCTCCTTTTGCTTCACTGATCTTCTTTTACTCAACCCTTGCCCCCCCCCCTTCTTTCTCTCTCTTTCCCTCCCACCTCCCTCTCTCTTCCCCCTCCAGCCCGGCGTTGTTGCGGGAGCGCCTGGATGTCTTCTACGTTCAGCCAGATCCGGCCTGCAGCCCGGACGACCCGCTGTGGTTCAGCTCCACGCCGCTGGAGCGACAGATCCTAGAGAGCCTCCTCACCAGAGTCCTCCTGGTCAGGGACATTTACACAGACAAACAACACCTGGAGGAGGAAGAGGAGGAGGAGGAGGAGGAAGAGGACGCGGGTGAAGCAGCCGGGGGAGAATAGCAGCTGCTTTGACTTGTTTTAGTAAATCCTGAACAGTCAGCAGAGGAGGAGGAAGCAGAGGATGACGTGTGTGTGCTCCTCTCTCCCCTGTCTTATCGTCTACTCCTCCTTCCCCCTCCTCACCGACTTCCTGTTTCTTCTCGATGAGGAGCGTCCACGACAGGGAACATGAGAAAGCAGAGGATGGTGAAAGTGGTGAAGAGCAGCTCAAACATGTACGTCTGCAGATAGATCCACGAGAGGAGGAGGAATTAATTTCCCTCCAGTCATAAACCAGGAGAGGACGAACGTGCCGTGAACTATTTCAGTTCAACGAGACAGAGAAGGGGTGAAAGACGTGGAGCTGGAATTTGTCATCTTGGCTCAAACAAAATTAAATCAGGTAGAAAACAAAGCGTATTGACAGTTATCATGATATTTTGAAATGGCAGGCAGTGCAGACGTGCACTGGCAACAACAGAGGGCCTCCTGTATTTATAGCGCTCAGACACGCAGCTTAAATCTTCATTTTTATCACTCGTTAACAAAGCAGCCAGCAGGAGGCCACGGAAGCGGAGGACAGCCCTCGCGTCCTCCTCACTGTCGCACTGTGGATGGGGGAAAAACAGGAGGTGGAGTGCTCGGGGTCGAGAGATTAACTTCATTTCATGGCCTGGATGAAACCAGAATCACCGCCCAGAGGAGGAGAGCAGGAAGAGGCTGATGCTGCTTTTTTAGAGTTGGAAGCTGGCAGATCGAAATTTCGTTTGAAATGAATTTTTGACGCAATCTGTAGTCCATCTTATGAAATAAAAATGTACTGTTCCCAATTTATCAGTTAATCATCCTTCTATAAGTGCTACTTTCTATTTCCAATGAGTTATTTTAACGGACGATTTTAAACACTGAGTATTCTACAGCAAAGAATCAAGTTGCACTGACGGTGACTGGTGGAAAAGCTTCAGGTCTTTTGCATCTTTTGACCCCCGCCCCCCCTCTCCATCAGTGATGTGACGACGTACCCGGAGTACAAAATATTTGATTCAATGAATTTCACACCCGCACATCTGTCAGTCTGTCGGACTTCTGCTCAGGTTAAAGTTTCAGCTGCAGTCGGGCTCTGTGGTGTGACAAAAAAAGGAGGGAAAAAAAAAAGCAGACGGCGACAGGAAACGCAAGAGCTATCGTGGCTAGTGCGCTCTAACAACATTTTCATTAACCTCTATCACCGTCCACAGCATCCCGCCTCCCCTGCTGCTCGCGGTGTTCGGGCTGTGCGGTCATGACACGAGCATTAAAAAAAAAAAAGAGGGCGACAAATAAGGCTCACTACGTTTCTTATAGAAATCCATTCCAACTATAAAGTTCTGGTCACATGACATTTTCATCTCACGAATAGTCACACCATTTCTCACTCTATGACCGTGTTTGTGTGTTCTCCAGCTGGTCAGGAGTCATCTTTGGCTCGCCTTTTTTTTTTTTTTAGTCTGAGTCGTCACCATGTTTACTACACTTGCGCCCTTTTTCAGGGGCTGTCGGACGGGACTGTTATGTGACTATCTTTATGCAGGGTTATATTGAGAGGTCGACAAACTCGGCATACCAAAAGAGAGACAAGTTTGTCAATCTGCCTCAACTGGTGTGACAGAAGGGTCTTTTATAAAGTCCAGTAAAGGGGTCTAATCAGGTTCAGTCAAGTGAAATCACCTGTGTGGGTGTGTAGTAACTTATTTGTGCTTGAGTTTGTCAAAGTAGAAAGTTCCAGTTTGAGAAATTTTCAACTTTCTAACTCTCTTGAACGCAGCATGAGACCAGCAGCCTCTTCCTCTCTCTCTCGTCTCCATTAACCGTGCTGCTTTCATTCCATCCCATCATCCCACTCACCGCTCTTCCTCTGTCAGTACTGCTCTCAGGCAAAACAGTTGCACCACAGAGGACTTCAGCTTCAGAAGAGCAGGTCTGGACTGATCCCAAGACAGTTAAAAAAAAAAAAGCAAAAAGACAACCTCCTTGTGTTGCGTCTCATCAGATAGACCTGACTCGCTGTGGTTTGAGGTAAAGGCAACCTGACGACATGCTGCATTTCTCTAAGGGACATTGGGAGAACCTTCATTCATGCAATGTAGCATTTATGTGCGTACTAAGCCCAGATTGGGTCGCGTTGAAGTGTAAATATCTCTGAAACAAGGCGGTTTTCTGAGATGGAGTCAGCACAGAGGGGACACTGTGTAGTCAAAACCTTCACCTTTGAAAACCCGCCTCCCAAGAAGCCTTTTTTTTTTTTTTTTAAAAACATTATTTATTTCTTTTTATTAGTTTGACTGTGTCTTCTTTATGTTGGGATGGGATTTTTATGGCTGCCTTTTCCTTCTCGTTCATTGAAAACCTGCTGCAGTCCTGCACCCTCGCTTCCCTCTTGTTCATTTAAAGCGTATCTTGCAGGAACCTGCGAGACATGAAGGACGCTGATCATTCAGAACTCAACAGACTCTTTGAACATTTCCTTTCTGCTATTTGTTCCCATGTTTGTATTTTCCTGACATTTCTCAGTTATAAGCCTCCTTTTTTAAACTTAATGTGGGTTTAGTTTGAAAACTGAGCACTTGTGCCCTCTTCTTCTTCCCAGCTGAGTTAGAGTGCTAGCACTGCAAAGCAGACGCTTGTATTGTAATAAAGTATTGGTTGGACATAAGAACTTTTTTCTTTTTCATGGACTAAACTCATTTTCCTTTTGAGTTGAACTGTGTTAATTTCTTTTTTTATTGATGTGGTTCCCCTTTTTTACTTTTAGTTTTATTTGAATTTGCTTTGATTGTTTCAATAAATTGGAGAATGTGTCATCAAGTTAAATACCCAAGTGAGGATTAATGAGGATTTTCTTTGTACTTCCTTTAATTGCTTATTGACATTAAAATAGGGAGAATACTCTGAGGTGTCAGGCTGGCTCAAAATATAAGAAAACATCCTCCAGGTGTTGAGTTTGACCCACCATCAACATAATCCATGTCTGAAACACGTCTTCTCTCCACGATCCACGTCACTGATCTTTCTGACTGAAGTGGATTTACCTAGGGAAGGTCAGGGGAAACACTTTGAGAGTGTTATTTGGTATAAAGAGCAGATGTTTCTGTTATTTTGTACACTTGACTGTGCGTCTAATGGTCTGGGACGCAGGTAGTAGATTTGAGGAGAACGTTGCTCTGGTTTTCTGACACCGGATCAGTGAGGCGATCCATCCAAACCTTTAAACTTGATTGCATTTACATGCACACAATGTCGTATCCTGGTTTCATAAACCTGGAGATGCCACCTGGAGTACTCCGATAAGAAACCGGGATACTGTGGCATGCCTTATCCTGGTTTCTGAACATACTTTGTTGGTACAGAACGGAGAAATCGAGACATAACAGCAGGCAGATGATCAGAAACCCGGATACTGTTATGATCATGTGTACAGGGATATGAATAACCAAGGTTTTTCATGTTCCATGTGAACGTCATGTCCAGAATCTGATCAAAAACAGGATCAGACTCAAAGCCAGGAGGACTTGTGTGTGTAGAAGCACTCCCTGATTGTGGAACTTAAAACTAGAAGGACCCTGGTTACCCTGGCTAAGTTTCCTGCTGGACTCAAGAGGCAGTGACCAAACCTGCCACAGGTTTGGACCTACAGTAGACGCTGTGGCTGGCTTTAATGCCTAATGTGAATGTGCCTATCTGTATATACTGAAAGTGAGTGATTGTGAGTCTGATGCTATGTGTGTGGGCTGATCTGCTGATACGGTCATGTTAAATAAATGGTTTCATTTTCTAACCAGACTCCTTAACGGTGAGCTTTTATTTGCCTGACACGAACATTAAAGGGTCAGTTCACCACATTTAGTATGTCAAGATTTAAGATTGGCTCACACTCGTAACCCAATATGAAGGAGGTGAAGAGAAATTTTCTGCGCTCCTCTAAACAATAAAAAAAATTGTGTTTTTATCTTAAGCAGAGAAGCTTCAGTGACAGCTGTTGATTGTGAGGTCTGTAGATCTGTACCCACAGTGATCAGGACCTTACTTCTGCTCAGACGCATTGCTACAAAGTTCAATAAAACTGAATTCTCATCCATCATTTTAAGGCAGAAAGCCACAAAACAAAACTGGAACCATAGTGCTGCCAAATCATGAAAATAAAAATGTATCAGTATTAGTGATGATTGACTTTGTTGATATTTAGATTAGTCGTACATCCAACATTGTGGCGCCAGCATCGTGTGTTTTCAGCTTCAAAATGGCTTCAGTGACAGGTGATGTCACTCAAGCTCTGTCCAGTCCAATTTAATAAATAAAATATAGCATGAAAGGCTGCACCTTATAACAATATAAATTATCTGATACATTTTCATTGTCTGGTGTGGCAGTAATACGCTTCCCCATGATACCACTAGAACTGTTATGTGCAGAAGTTGGATGGTGCAAATTCCAAAAAACACGTTTAAACCTGAACATTACACCCATACGCAATAGGTAATCTGCTGCTGTAACTCCACTTTTCTGGTTTCAGGCTTTCCACCACATTAGCCCGCTGCAGGGTGCTCCCATTCGACCAGCTCCGGCTTGCAGTCTGTGCTCCAAAGGTGTTGAATAGGGTGGAGGTCAAAGCTCTGTGCAGGTCACTCAAGTTCTTCCACACTAAACTCTGAAAAACCTCTTTCTTTATGGACCTCTGCTTTGTGCATAGAGGGCGCTGACAAGTTTGGAAGCTGACTTGTCGTCTAAAATTGGAAGCTGACTTGTCGTCTAAAATATGCAAGAACAGCAACAGACACAGAAATGTGTATGTGTGCATGGGGTGTCCAAATACTTTTGGCCAATGTGAGCAGTCAAAGCAGCCGTCCTTAATATTTCACACACTTTCAGTTGTTCTTGCATGTGTGCATGGCTTTCTGTTGGGTGTCTGTGGACGTGTTAAACATTTATGAACATGGGTCAGTGACCTTGTTATCCATTTGAATGTAAACGATTATAGAAATATGCGAGCCCCAAGTAGACCATCATCTTTATCCTCAATGTCCAGCTTGAAAATTATAAGTGTGTTAACGTTGGCACGACATGCGGGGGCCTCTTCACCGCGTTCTGACCTTCCTCGCTATCATGTACCATTTTTTCACAAGGTGCCAGGCGGACATCATGACACCGAGGCAGGGAGAGTTATCTGAGAGATGACGGACGGCAGGGCAGGAGGAGGTGCGGCCTGTCGACACCCTGGGGTCAGTGCGACAGCCAGGGAGACGAGGCAGGAAGTTGTGTTGGAAAGGTTAAAGTGGAAACAATGTGTTGTGTCACTAAGTAGGAGCATGAGCATACAGTATACAGTTCAGGGAGACTTTGAAGTAGTCCTGAAAATCTACACAGCAAAGGAAACATTTAAATGTTGCAAAAAAATCTTTTTGAACACACTTGAAATAATTAAAATCAAAATTAGATCAAATGTCGGTCCTTTTGGAACATAATGTGCTGAATCCAGAGAACAACGTAGTGTATCCCTCTTGTTGTGTGACTGATCTGACTGTTGATTGAGCTCATATCACAGGGCTGCTGTTATACAATGCATCAGTACATCTCTCAGTAATCTGTAACTTCTCTAACCCTCTGTGACTCTCAGCTCAGAGCTGAAGATTTGTCACAAAAATTTCATTTTTTATTTCATGAAGGCCCTGCAGTATTTCCCTTAGACAGCAGGTGACTGTAGTTTTAAGCAGGTGTTACTCAGACAGGAGTGAACAGTACATTTGTCGGGGACTATTTTCAGCGGTGGATTAATACACGTTTGGTGCTTTAGTGAGTATTCTTGGCAGCAGGGGCAGTGTGTGTAGGACTGAATCAAAATAAACTACAGTGTGAGTGTTTATGGTAATAAAAGAACATGCCGCTCAGTGCAACAGTGAAGCTGTAAATCGAAAATCTCCCCAGCTTTACCCTGTGATGATGGCAGACATTTCACAGAAGATAAAAACACAGGAATGACCGGACACTGCTTCTGTCCTTGAGTAAAAAAAGAGCACTGTCCTGTCTCTCCCAATGGGGGGCGCTACGCCCTCGCTGTGAACCCCTCCCCCGAGGACTGGCTGAGTATTCACCGATCTCCTGGTTTTATCAGCACCGTCACCACCAGACGTGTTGTGAAACTGTAGCATCCATCATTGGCCGCAGGTATAGCTACTGCTTTGTTGAGCTTCCGTGTCAGGACCCGCATCTGACAAGAGGTTCACATCTGCAGCCGGGCTGACGTAAGGTGGCCTCCCCTCTCCACCCATAAGCCCATGCACACCCCACCTCCACCTCCTCCTCCCCCAACCCCCACCCCGGGCCTCGCCCTCTCACCCTTCAACACACGAAAAACTCGAATCTTTCAGAGGCTTCAAGGAAAAACAAACCTCCCATTTCACCTCACTTTTTCTTTTCTTTTTTTTTTTCTTTTGGGGAGGTGGTGGACGGGTGGACGTACAAAACACGGTGACAAAACCCAATTTTTTGAAGAGGCAAGCTTTTTTCTTTCTGTGCTATCTGTCAGAGTTGGCCAGACTCCAGTAACTTGTCCCATTGATCTAAACCTAAAACGAGCCTGTGCGCCCACACAGCCAGGCCTGCGAGGGGTGTAAAAACATTTTTTCACCCTCGTGGGTTTTTTTTTGTTTGGGCTCAATCCCCAGCTCTTTCAGGGGGCATAAAGAAAGCGCTGCGCTCAGCAGGGTCATGTGGGCGAGGCCCGGGGGGTAGACTATAGGTGGCGATTAGGGCCTCTAATGTGCAATGAATCCTCTTCGAATCACATGATATGAACTAATGTCGCCATTTAATGATAAAACAACAGCGACTGGGAGGGGAGAGCCAATGTGTGTGTGTGTGTGTGTGTGTGTGTGTGTGCGTGCGTGCGTGTCTGTCTGTGTGTAGATGCACTGTACAGCTGCACAGAGGACAAGAGGGCAGGAATGGATGACAACTGCATTTCTCAGGTTGTGTGCCTCAACGCATGGTGCAAAGGACGGGAAAGGGTTTAGCTGGGACAACTGAGATGTGGGTTAAAGTGCAACACAAATATCAGATATTTTTCCCCAGGTATCCTTCTTCTTATCGTCATGGATACTGGTACAACATACACCAAAAATGTCCACTGATGTTTGTTTGGTGAATGTTGCAGAAGTTATGTTTTTTTCTAAAATGAGGATGGAAATATTTGGATTTAATTTAATTTGAGCCAGCTGTCTAGCCCCTCAGGAGACACACACACACACACACACACACACACACACACACACACACACACACACACACACACACCACAGTGTAACCTTGGCTGTGACTCTTGGTGTGGGAGAGTGGGGGGCTTGGATTAGGTTAAATATAGGATGACCTGACCCTGTTTGGTGAGCGCAGAGTCACTAAACTCATCTTTTTCAAAAACGCCCCTGCTGACATCAGCCAGTGAGACACACACACACACACACACAAACACACACACACACACCCCTTTGAAGCCAGGATTTCCCTAATAGCATGTAATAGCACATTAGTATATAACAGGGTGGTACCTCTTTCAGGTTGGTTGATGACGTAGCCATGACCTTTGACCTCTACAACACAAAAGGGTGTTGCAGAATATTTCGTCGCTGTCTAATGAAAACAGTTAAAAGATGACATGCTCACCGTGAGCATGAGAATAAAATGCAATACATGGAGCAAGTCCTTCACCCGGCAGCAGCCACACTGAGTCAAAGGATAGTGGACAGTTTTTCATCATCAGCAGGAGGCAGAAATCCTGCACACTGTCGCTCACTTGTTCTCACTTTATGTTGCTACTTTAAGTCATCTGGTAGACCTTTATCAAGTGGAATCTACTTTGTAAAAATAGCACCAAATACAGTATAATATACTGTAATATTATTAACCTGGTTAATATTATTAACCTGGAAGGAATCCACCAATCAAAAGAGAGCAGACAGCTTTCTAACAGCTGTTATTACTAATTACAGTTCAGTTCCAGCAGCACCCTGACTGTTTGACCTGAGTGAACCTTCATTAGTATCATTGGTAACACCTGTGTTTACCTACTAGTTCATGTCAAAATGGCTGCCGTGGAAACGATCTTTTAACATAAGTAACCTCTTCCAGCTATAAACAAACATATCTCCACTAATATACAGATTAGGTATATATTTTTATTAAAAAAAAAAACAAAAACTTCAATATATTATGTTGCTACCAATGACAGTATAAAGAATGGACAGAGCCTCAGTGACCTGTAGGTTTCCGACTCAGCCGAGAAATAGACCGCCATGTTGGATGTACATGTGCTTCTCCTGCCTCCCAGCTAAGCTAAATATCGCAAAGACGTGGATCATCGGTGGACCTAAGGTGGGCCAAATGACAAGTGGCCACGCTGTTATATATGCATAACTTTAAGCCTTAATATCATCTGAGTTATTAGCTATAGAGTCCAAAAACAGTTTTTTATTGTACCATGCTGTGAAGTTGGACATGTTAATACTGAGGCTTATGGAGGTTGACTCACTTTCAGAGCTCATGCGGCCACTTGAGGAATTACAGTTTTTAGCAATTCTGCATTGACTTCACTTCCCAGAACCGGAGGTTGTCGGTCGCTTGCTACAAATGGTGTGCGATAGCTTTTTTTCATTTAAATTTTAGAAACCACTGTAAACACAGACTGTGATGACTTTCATAGATTATTGCACAGACACTGTTAAACTGAGCACAAATGACCTCTCAGGACTGGAAAAACAGAAGCACTTGACTTTCCTGACTTTAATCGTCACATTTTCCGGTTCCTCTAGTAAAATAATCTATTGCGTGATCTATTACCACATCTGAAAATGAGATACCCAAAATCAAATTGAGATTTCCAGCTCTGTCACATAAGGTTGTGGTTCAGAGTGAAGTTCGGAGATGCTGCCACTTCTTTATATTTGTATCCATATTATTTATATGTGCTTTAGCTGACAGGGTAGATGGATGAAGGTAACACTTTATACCTTTTTTTTATTTTCAGTTTGAGCCTCCTGGTTCATTTTTAGGTAGCACCTTAAAGGAGTCATGATGAGTGTACCCTGGTGCATTGTGGGCACTGTGCCCATACCTTGGCCTGACCTGTAGGTGTCCCCGCAGAGCTGACCTGTCCTCACACAGTTTTCTCATAATGCTCTTTCCCCCTGTGCAGCCCCTCCCCTCTTTCTATGGGCAGACAGTCAAAACAAGCCATCCCACATGACCCATCGCACACTGTACAAATGCTGCAACGTTACATCATTTGCACTATCAACATCTACACAGTGTGTGTAAGAAGGGGCCCTCTTTAAGTGCACTACATTCAACATGTATCAACATTAGTTGAGTAGATGAGTTCTCTTTGACTTGTTTTGAACTTTGGGGCATTTTTCTGCCAAGTCATGGTCAAACAAAAACCTTTCAGGGTGTCACATGACACTGACAGACCTCTGATTAGCAGCTGAGATTTGTACAGTAGCTACTTCTGTGGACACAGAGGTCATGTCGTCTCTGTCCCTGCTAATCATCCTTTTAAGGTTTTAGATGTGGGACAGGCAGGTTCTGCAACCGTTGCTTCTCACACTGGGATGGTTGCACGACATATATGACTGTATACATTGTAGATGGTTTGTGGTACTGATAGCACGACCATGGAAATGCCTGTTTATTATGATTTTATTATTCTTTTTACATAAAGGCATTGTTATTGACAATGGTTTCTCTCATTGTAGTTACTGTATGTGATGTGTACCTGAAGCTTTTATTTACGATGAGCTCTAAATAGATAGATACACCCTTTTTTACAGCAGCCATTTTGACTTGTAGGATGTTCAGTGTCAGGGTGCTGCTGTGGTGCATGTTGGCTCACTGGAAAATAAATAAATGGAACAGAGCCTCAATTAGTATCATGGGTAACACTCTAACCCCCTTTTTTATTATTACTTTGGTGGCTACAGCGATTCTAAGGAGGTTAGGGTTGGGTTTGGGATCGCAGTTTAGCCTCATGACCTCAGTGTACATGAAATGAAATGCCAGAAAGGAAAACTTTAACTTTCCTCAAAAAAATAAGAAGTCAAAGCATTCTTTTCTGAGAGTTTAGCTTTCAACAACTAAACCTCGTCCTGGGGTTTATTGTGAAAATAATTTTTTTCCAATACAGTGTTGTCGATCTTCCTAACTGTTTTTATATTTATTTGGAAACAACGTTGAGGTTGCATGATCCGATCTTTAAATAATGCAGTCATAACTTTAACAGTCTGGTACCAAACTGGAGAAGTTTCTGCCAAACAAACTGACATCTTTCCATGAGCCAGCGGTCAGGCCTCCCAGAAACAAATTCATCACACTCCTGAAATACATAAAGAGGGCCTGAGGTATTTGTGCTGTGGGCTGAGTGTGAATTTGTTAGGTGATTAAAGGCTAAATATAGCCTCCTGTCTGCTCCGAGCTGAAGACTGGTGACTCAGTGGCAGACGTCCTCTTTCTGTAGCAGTCGCTTTTCCACTACAGGGCCGAGAGGAGCTTTACAGGGGCCACGGGATCAAAACCACCACTGAAACCACTATCATGACCTTAGGACTTCATGTCTTTACTTTCTTTTTACATTTTGATTTAATAAGCATGATGAATGCATAGATATTCACACAAGGTAAATGCAGATAAATGGTAAAAGTGAAAATGTTATTCTAGGTTTAATCTGTGAAATCTGGAAAGCAAAATTAATAAAAAGGTAAAGCAAATTAAAAACTTAACTATTTTATCGACTGGCATTTAGTAAAAACTGTAAAAATTAAAAAATGCATGACTAGCAATGGCACTTTGTGACCTCTGAACTTGACCTCAGCATCAGTAAGCGTTTGAACCAGTGTGTCGCCCTCCAAAACATCAAGTTCAAATAACCAGGGCCAGCCATTGGGTGCAGGACTAAATAGAACACTTTTGCATTTAAATATTGCAATAATTAAATTCTACTCGTCTATTTTTTTTTTGTTTTTTTTTACTTTACTGGTTTGTAAAATAAAATGAAATAAAATCAGACATAAAAACAGGAAAAATGTGAATTAATGGAAAAAAAAATGTCTCTCTTTGGCCCTGCAGTGGAAAAAAGGCCCCTGACTGAGTGACGGGCTGAGGCCTCCAGTCAGTCGTGCCAAGAGATCAACTATCTCCCATCACTCTTCAGCCACTGGACCCAAGAGCCCAGCACTCATGGACTGTACTCTGTTATTAGACAAACATCCTGTGCAAAGTTATCCTTCCAAATCCCCTGTGTTTTTTAGTAAAACATCAAAAACATCAAGTGTTTGAAAGATAAAAATATAATAAGCTGCCTAGATTGTGGTTTATATTATAACTCCATTACATATATTTGTAAAAGATATCGGATATAAATTCCTTCAGTTATTCTTTAATTGACAGTGAAGGACCTCAGCATTAAGTGGAAAAAGACAAATTTAAACCTGACTTCATCAAAGTGTTAACACTGACATCGCATTAAATGACATAAAATGCTTTTTGTGTCACAGTCATGAAGACCAACTCACCCAGCACTGCTTCTCTGAGCTTCTTTTAGTTCATCATTTTTTGTTTCGCTGCTCAGAAATATACTATGTTTCATTCTGAGCTGCTCTCTTTAAGCCCAGTGGTTTGATGAACCCACTGTACACAACCTTCACAAAAGATAAAAAACTTCTCACCTTCACAATAAGCATAGTCTAGCAAGCTGAAGTTGACCTTGACTCCAAACAACTTCAGATGAATGATAATGTTCATGTCTGCTGGATGTGTAAGTGGACAACTGTTAGCCATATCAAGATTAAAAGCTTGGTGGCCAAACATGTATTATTACAGGTTTAAATGAGCAAGTTTGCTAACAGAGTAACTTCCTAGTTTTCCTGTTCTTTGAAATGAAGCCAATGCTGAAGTGAAGGTTTTGGTCTCTAAAGCTATTTCCCCATCTATGACAATTAACTCACCTGTTTAAATGATATTAAGGCTTAAAGTTATGCATAATTAACAGCATGGCCGTCATTCAGCCTGCCTCAGGTCCTCTGATAATCCACGTCTTTGCCGATATTTAGATTAGATGGAAGGCGGAAGAAGCAGTACATCCAACACGGCAGCAGCCAGTGGTGCATATTTACCTCTTTTAAAAAAAGAGCTTCAGAAACCTACGGGTGACGCCACTCAGGCTCTGTCCAGTCTTTATACAGTCATTGTTGGTAACAAGCTTGTGCTAGGTTTGCAATATTAGATAATATTAGATATTTCCAGAATCAACTTTAGTCTTGCTGTGAGCAAATTTCAAGTAATGTGAGCCGCATTGTAACATTAGTCGAATTCAGAGTGACAAGGCTGGTGAAAAGGGTATATTTGCAAGGTTAACATCAGCTAGCTAAATGTCAACTTTATTAGTGTTCTTAAACTTGTGATTACTGTGCTGTAGCATCCTTTCTGAGGCCCCTTTTTTTCCAGGCCTCAGGTAAACATAATCTACAACCCAAGTCTTGTTTTGAGAATTTCTTTCCTTGATAGACTAGACTTGTGTGTGTGGGTCTAACCCTTTGTAAATTGTTTGTCAGATTTGACTTTGCTTCACAATCTTTTATGTGGGGAGCTGCTTAGACTGGCTTCATATGCCCGCAGAGTAAAGTCATCTTATTTTGTCATCTTATTTTATCTTTCCCAGCAGCAGTAAATTTCACCCACCTCTATCATGTATTGCACACTGTTGTAAATGGTCACTCAGTTCTTATGATGGCGCAGACTGAGTTTGTGAACGATGTTTGACTCTCAGGTGCAACACTGACATGCCTGTCTGATTTTAATTATTTCTGGATGTGGTTATGAGAGAATGTCTGGCTGCGTGTGTGTCTCTGGATTGGCATCACTTTCTCACATTGGCTTTTGGAATGCAGAGTGAGGGAGTGAACAGTCAGGAGGTCGGAGGTCAAAGAGGCAACGAAGAAAGTAATGAAGAAGAGTTCTGCTGAAGCTGATCCGCAGCACATAACCTGAAGAGCAAACAGGATGCCAGACGTTGCCAAAGCTGCCAAAGAGCTGCTTTGTGGACACATTATCATACTGGCACTAAAATATGAAAATAAAACAATACTCGGGTTAAAACTACAAGTTAGCAAATGAATATTCTTTATCTTCACAAGCACACGAAAATTGTGGCTCATTAAGTTTTGTAAGGCTCACATATAAAGCCATTTTAACATGAGATAGTAGGGTCAACACAGATGAAAAAGGTCTGTTTGTCAGTCAATCATTGATCAATCATGAAAAATATTTTTAAAAAGCCAATAAATTAAGTTAACTAGGCTCCATCTGTCTTTTGGGGTAGTTTCCTAAGTCAGACATTGAGATTAAATGTATATTTTCAGCGTGCGTATTGTACTTTAAAGCACTTAGAAAAGTCATCTTTCAAAAAACAAATGGCATATATCGTTTGCTGTTGAATTGATTGACTTTAATCAAGATCTAACTCCGTTCACTGATGAAGATCATGAGACGTGATTGAGAGTTGGTTAGACCTTGAGTCCATTTTTTTTCTTCAAACTACTACTTCCAAAATCAAAGAATGAACTTTCACTCTCAAGTTTATACCATCACATCATATGCTGTGTCTGTGGAGACGTTATGAGATCGCTGGATTATTGTTGACCTTCTTTACCCTGAAATTCTGAACAAGGCGGCCCAACTGGTCCAAACAAAGTCTGCATGTTCTTCCCCGTGTCTGCGTGGGTAGTCTGGCTTCCTCCCACAGTCCAAAGACATGCAGGTTAATTGGTGACTCTAAAGTGTCTATAGGTATTGTCTGAATGGTTGTTTGTCTCCATGTGCCCTGTGATGAACTTGCAACATGTCCAAAGTGTACCCCACCTCTCACCCAAAGACTGGATCAGCTCCAGCTCCCTGCGACCCTGATGAGTTTAAGCCGTTATAATAAATATAAAATAAAATATGGATAGATCTGTCACCAAGAGTTAGTGCTTTTACCATACCTTTGAGTCAAGGTGGCTGTGGATCAGACTTGAAAGCAAGAATGGTACAAAATTCAATATGGTACAAAAAATTTATTTAGTTAACAGTTTTGTAAACATTTGAGGTAAATTAACATTTACATCAACTTGTTCTTACAAAAGAATCATTCATACACAAGGCACTTCTCTTGTTTAAGACAGCATTGAAAACAGGTTGCTGTTCTGAGCATTGTGAGATGGTTTCTACTCCCTGACGAGCCAGAGAAATCATGCTCTGCATGACACGTAAGAGGAGAGAGTTTAGAAGCGTCACGGGGGACGACGGGTTTTGAACACAACATCCTGTCAGGGCTTTGTATGCAGGGTTAGGGAAGGGCCAGCTACCCGACTAACATTCTCTCAACAGCGGAGTCGTCTGATTCGACGTCTAACCAGAGTCCCGACCAGTCTGCGAGAACATACTGATGAACACACAGAAAAACACCCCTACTGTTCTTTCTCTCTCTCGTCGTTGTTTCTTTAAATTCTTTTAAATCTTCAAGCTCATCACGATCTGAGCTTCTTTTTTTTTTTTTAATACTGCCTTTTTCTGTGAAGAGCCACTGTGTTTTGGTTTTAAGACATTTCTTCCCTTGAGGATCATAGAGATTTGGCATCACGCTCGCTCTCGTTCTCTCTCTCGCTCTCACTCTTTCTCTCTGGTTCTTTCTTTCTGTATTTCTACCATAATTAGCATTGTAGAACAGCAGTTTTCTTTCCTAAATGTGCAAATCGTTATCAACTACCAAAATGTAAACTTTAGGGATCAAAAACAAATGCAGATAAAAAAGATTGTATTTCTTTTTTGTCATTTTGAACAAGAAACATCCACGATTGGGAAAGGCTGCTTGTACCCATGCGTTGTGTATATTTTCCTCTTTGTGCTTCTGTTTGCACTAAATGTCTTTTAAGCCAAGTAAGATACGGTTTGAAACATTATACTCTGACACCATACAGTACTTTGGGGGGAAAAAGCTGGTACCACTTTACTCCAGTGTATTAGCCTAACTGCTGAAAAAGTATTGTTCCTGTAGAATACTTTGCACAAACATATTAGTGCTGAATCGTATTGCTTGTACGAACTGTGCAGATTATTCAGTATTCACACAGCTTTACTGTGTACTTGCAGCTCTGCCCTCACAGGATAATACAGTGGATTAAGGAGAAAAAAAAAGTCTTTTTGAGTGCCTGGGTTGTGAATGAACCAAACAGCACAGTAAAACAACAGAGACAGGGGACTGCGGCCGCTGATGACTTCAGTTCAAAGATCTCTAAGAATCAAGATGAACACAACAAAACAGAAGCCACCGAGGTCGACTGCCGCATGGCGTTTTGATACTCACGATGTCAGCCATTTTGTTATTTTTAAAAAAATCTGTTTCGCAATCACAAAATGACTACTACAAGTATGCAATTTAGTCAAATTCAATTCAGTTTTTTAAAAAATAGAAATTTTCAGAATAAAACCACATGAAATGTGTGATGATGGAAATCATTTAATTCCTAGAGTTGGTCTCAGTCTTTAGGTGTGATGATTAAAAAGGGGGCAAAAATATATCTGCCAATAATCACTAAAATATTTGCAGTTTCAAGTCTAGCTCAAGACCTTCGGAAGGTTGCATCTGAAGGAACAAGGAGAACATGATTATTTTTTATATCGGAGAGTGGCTGCTGTATTTGCATTTGCGTATTTGAAGGCAACATCTTGTCCTTTGTGGAGTTAGTGGAGCATTTTTCTTTTTTGACATGTTGACCGAAGGCAACGCTGACAGAGGCAGGTGTAAGGTACTCTGCTCCCATTTTCCTTAGTTGTAAACTAACAGCGTGGTGGGAACGTTTTCATTTCCAGGTTGGTGGACAGTACAGTGTTCAAGGAGACCCAGGTGCATTCTGGGCATTACAGGGGTGACTTCTACCAGCAGTTTTGAGCCACATCCCGTCCACACTGCGGATCACACCTGTCCATTACCATCTGTTCCACCTCAGTTACAATATTTATTGTTTCTGCAGGATGCAGTGCGATGGATGATGGGTAAAACCAAACTAGCCAACTTTGCCATAAAAGTTTGTCAGTGAATCGGTGAGTTGCAGGGCGGCGCACGCTTGCATGCACAACTACAAGGAACACGATACACATAATGTGATGAATCATGTTTCAGCAGGTGTTTGTTCAGAAAAATCCATGAAGGTCTGCAGCGAAGGACCTTCCAGGTCAAAGGACAAACGCTTGGAACAAGCACGTCTGCACCACCAATTTGAGTGTGAAACAAGATTTTAAAAAATACACAAGACGTAATAATAATTGTCTGGCTATACATCAAATCGTCGATCGTACAGATCAGCTATTTGAACAGTACTGTTCAAAAAAAAAAAAAAAAAAAAAAAAAGGAAAAATCAGTCCTTGTTTTGAAAGATGATCCTGTTCATTGGGGAAAGGTCCTTTGGGCTGAACAAAAAAAAATATAGAGAAACAGCATGAGAGCTTCCTCCAAACCAAACATGTTGGAGAGGTGTGTCCATTTTGAAGCAAAGTTGTGACATCAGTGTCCATCCACCGCTGGGAGTGGAGCCTTCTGACTTTATAGCACCGCATGATCACATTTCGTGCGCATAAATTAAGACCGTCCAAAAACACAAGCCGTGCCTCAACTACGCTGCAACTCACCGATTGCACTAAATCCATGACATGTCATTTCACGTTTGTGTAACCCTTTTTCAAAAGGTAGGAAGGTAGTCTGCCTAACCTTTTCTGCTCTCCTGCTTTCCTGTCTCTTGTCGCCTCGCCTTATTTTGTTTGTTTTTTTGTATTTTTTTGCTTTAGAATCACTATGCTTGAGGGTGGGGTTGGGGAAAGTGGGATGTTGGTCAGGTGGGGTTTAGGGACATAAAATTTAGATTTAGACAGCCAGGTCATTTGACCTAGCCCTGATGCTGCTGCTCTTGCTGGCCCGACTGAGCCGCCGAGGGTCTGTGCTGACCGCTACTGGAGGCTCGTGCATCTCCACTGTAGTGGTGACGTGGCCTTCCTCCAGCTCACTCTTCCCCCCACCCAAGCTGCCTGTGTTGGAGGCAGTGCCAGGGCTGCTGCTGGTGATGTTGGTGTTACTGGGGGTGTTGCTGGTGGGAAGGAGCAGTGCGGCGTCGACAGGCTGCTGCTGCTGCTCATTGTTGGTGCTGGTGGAAAAAGAGGATGGGGAGGGAGAGGTGGCTTTCATCTCCCGAGTCTGCTGCTCGGTGGCCAGGTTGGCCCAGTTCTGCTGCGTGGCCAGCCGGTGGTTGTTGTTATTGCTGATGTAGTAGTGGGAAGAGGGGGAGGACTGCTCCTGCTGGAGGTCGTCCATCTTGAACTCTGCCGCTGAGGGCACAGCTGCCGGCCCCATGGGCGGCAGGAATGCCCCGCTGCCCGCCGTCACATCTGTGTAGTTGGGAGGGTAGCTGAGGCTGGATGGGGCAGTTCTGGAGGCCGAGGCCAAACACTCAGGCTCTGCAATGTCGCGCAGTGACTCGTGGTCGGGGGCGAGCTCATTTTTCATGCCCTGTTTAACTTTCTTCCATCCAAGGTGATAGATCTCTAACAAATTCAGCAAAAGAGACACGCAAGCCACTACAAGCATAAATATAATAAAAATAGTCTTTTCAGTGGGCCTCGATATGAAGCAGTCAACGGTGTTGGGGCAGGGCCAACGTGCACACTTGTACAGGGGCCTCAGTCGGAAGCCATAGAGGAAATACTGGCCCAAAATGAATCCCACTTCAAACACGGTCTTGAAAATAATGTTGAACACATAGGTACGCAGCAGCGCACCTCTGATACGGATTTTGCCATGCTCGTCTCTGATTGGCGGCTTCTCCTTCTTGCCTCCACCTACTCCTCCAGCATCTCCACCATTTCTATAAAGGAGTTCTTTTTCCTCCTGGAACTTGTTTGCTTTGCGCATCTCCTCCTCCTTCTCTTTCCGCTTCTCCTCCATACGGACGATGTGTAACACATGGCCCAGGTAGATGAGAGTTGGCGTGGACACGAAGATGATTTGCAACACCCAGAAGCGGATGTGCGAAATGGGGAAGGCCTCATCGTAGCAGACGTTCTCGCAACCAGGCTGTTGGGTGTTACAGGTGAAATCAGACTGCTCGTCACCCCAGACCTCTTCAGCTGCAGCCCCCAGCACCAGGATCCTGAAGATGAAGAGGACAGTCAGCCAGACTTTGCCAATGACCGTCGAGTGCTCCTGAGCGTTCTCCAACAGCCGCCCCAGAAAGCTCCAGTCGCCCATGCTTCAAGATTTCTAGCCTATGGAGAAAGTACAGGCTGCAGTGGACAAAGAAGGAAGGAATGGCAAAACAGAAAGAGCAGAAACAGAGTGTGAGAGAAAGTTAAAGTAAAGTACTCAAAGTTGGCCTGAACACATCATTGCAAGTATCGTGTAAGGCCTTACCCCGAGGTTAAACACTCTAAACAGACCAACAAACAAGAAGACACAAGGACACAGATGAGAGTGCAAGTGTCGACGAGACTCCGGCATACTTCTCTTTTTCATAAAACCAAATGGCAGAACAAGTTCTTTACAAAAAAACTGGCGGACATCGATAACAAATCGAGACACAGCATTCTCTTCAAACACAGACGCTTTTTAGCAGCTCCTATACTGTATGGGCCACCTGTTTGACTGAACCTGGTTCACTCTCCCTTTCTCTCCCTCTGTCTGTCTGTCTCTCTCTCTCTATGTCAGGCCTGTCTCTCTCTCTCACCTGCTCGCTCCACTGCCTAGCAGGCATGTGCTGAGATCAACATTATAATGTTCGAAAACAGCGTTTGGCCGAGATGGGGCTCTGGTGTGGCACACGCACGCACGCACGCATGCACGCATACACACACACACACACACACACACACACACACACACACACACACACAGAAGAAAATACTGACATATGACATACACACCACCCTCCCTTCCTCTGTCAACTGTAACACTAATGCCACAGGGATTAAATCAAAAAGTTACTGTAATTATGAAAGATAATGACATAATAACTATTCCGGGGTGAAGCTGTTTTTAGGTTTTAAATCTCTGAAAGTGTTTCTCAGTCTGAACATGCCTAAAAAGAAAATATCATTTTCATTATCAATTAAATCTTTCAAATTTCTCTTCGATTAAATGAATTCATTAGTCTTTAAATGATCAGAAATATAATTATGATTTCAAGGGCCTGATTTGATGCCTTCAAATAGCTATATTGTATGTATTGTTCAAACTAAAGTTTTTAACCTCAAATACATTCAAAAACATCGATAAATCTGAGCATATCCACACATTTGACAAAGCTGAAGCTGTTGGTGAATGGCTTTATTAATCTATTATACAAATCAAATGTAATTTATACTAATCTTCTTAGCACTACATTTGTTATTTGATATCACACATTTAATAGTTTGGACCAGCCATTAAAACATCACTGTCAAATGACATTTTAAATTTGAATTTAAACAAATGTATATTTACAGCGGTCAAACGTGTTTTGAGCAAGCTACTGTTGTTACTCTGTTACGTATTTTAGACAGCAGTATGTACACTGAACACACACACACACATACACACACACACACACACACACACACAGGAGAAACTTACTAAAATATTCTTGTATTAAAGGTAATAAATCCATCGACCAGGGTTCACAACATGTATGACACCTGGAAGAGAAAATTCAAACAATAATTCATTTACTTTGTGTGAGACTTTGAATCAAAAGAGAGAGCAGAGCAAAAGCAGTGAATGAAATGCTCAACAAAGGCAGTGTGCATGTTTTGATAAAAAAAAAAAAATTATCCATATCACAACTATAAAACCTTAAGCTATTTTTGAAGAAAATAGTCTCAAACAGTACTTTATTTGCATTTTAAACACTGATATAAGTATTGGGATATGAGTACTGGGGATACTGTGCAGAAATTCAGCCCAGAGTTTACCATTTGACCTTATGATGACTTCATTATTAGTGTCCAACTGTGAATACATTTCTCTCAGTTTCAGAGGTATTTGTGGCATTCCTGTCGGATGGTGTTGGATGTAACAGACAGAGTCAGGTTCAAATACAAAGCCAAAGCTGCCAGGCTCACAATACAGAGTGTACCAGAGTCCCCAGACTCCCTTTAAGCGCCACAAGCTTTGTCAGGCTTTTGTCTCGCTCTTGTTTAGTAAAAGTGAAGTAACTCTTAATTACCTGACAACACGCCGTTCTTCGTTTACTTGCTCTTAGTTTGCTCCCATTTAAAAACAGGGAAAATTCAGTGTTTGTCCATCATACCTTTAGACCGGAGATGTCATACTTAAATAGGAAAAGCAAATCCATCTGCCATCACTGGTGCCATCGTTTGAGTGCGCCGAAAAAGCGTGTAGACCTCCAGCGGCTGCAGCGACCCTCCCTCTGGCTCCCTGATCCCAAACCCGCCACCTGTCGACCCCCCTGACAGCTCAACAAACTCTTTTTTAAATATGATGCCTCACAAACTCATTCATGCACACACTTTTCCAGGCGTGTGGTCAGTCTGGGCTGGCTGTCCCGGGCCCGTTACCGTGCGCAGAGAAAAGTTTTCCCTCCGTTTAGTTTTTGGAGGCGGCTTCAAGTCGGAGATGGGGCTCGGTTAGACGGAGCTGCCTCCCATTTCCAGCCATGTCTGGACTGTCACATTGTGTGACCATGCATGAGTGAATCCACAGAGTCATCAGCCTGTCCGGAGTCACACCACGCCCCTGTCAGCCTCCCCAAAA
This sequence comes from Larimichthys crocea, assembly GCF_000972845.2. Taxonomy (NCBI): domain Eukaryota; kingdom Metazoa; phylum Chordata; class Actinopteri; family Sciaenidae; genus Larimichthys; species Larimichthys crocea. The sequence goes on from NC_040028.1 coordinate 4,277,026, forward strand.
CCTATCCAAAATGTGCGCAAAAGTTGGCGAAAATGTGCGCAATTTATCCAAAACCTGACCCTGCTCTGGACCTATCCAAAGCATCCTGGGAAAACCATTTTAAAACTTTCCCAAAAGTTTTCCCTAAACTCTTTAATATCTACAAAAGTTAATCTAAAGTTATTATTATTTTTTTTTTTTAAATTTGAATCGAAAGAAGCACCTTTAAATTGTCATGAGGTCATTATAAACGTATAGTTGACCATGTATCCTCCAAATAAAACATTACTTTGAGAGGCGATCAAAAGGGACACATTATAGTAAAATCAGAAACTGAGCTGTCTGAGCAGACTAACATTTTAGGGCATCTCCCAGAAAGATAACAAAACCCCTCCATGTCCCAACCAATGTATAGCTGCAGGAAGGCATGGCAATATATGAGGCATACTGTGAATAAAACAATGAACCACAAAGTTTAGTTTTTACTGATTTATGAAAAACAAACTTCAAGGATCAAAGTGCGAGTGTAATAAAAACTGAAAAGTACAAAACACAATCACAAACATTGGATGTCTTCATTTCTTACACAGCTGTTTGTTCATTAGTACAGTGTTCGCTGCTAAAAGCAGGTTGTAGAAGAACTCTGAATAGAAAAAATGTTAATAACATCCTGGGACTTCAATGAGCGCATTCGTCCCTTAAAAACATTTGTCCATTACATATTGTCGCTATCACAAAAAAAAAAGTAATTTGGCTGTTAGAGAAAGCAGGAGGTCAAAGGTCATGCAGAGCAGACATACAAAACAAACAAATCATAAATATTTGTTTGTTTGTTTTTTAAAATCTGCAGTGTGCTTTGTCTGTGACAATGCATGACTTGGCATTTTTTGGATATTGGGTAAAAAACATCACCCTTCATGCTGTAACTCCACATAACTCCACCAGTTGTCTAAAATGAATATATGACTCATCCAGTTTGTCTTTTTATGATGTTGCAACTGAAACATCTAACTGATTGTCCAACTCGTCTTCGTTCCAGTCATCTCTAATAACCCAATCACATAACAGGATTTTTTTTTAACAACAGAGATGTGACTAATCCTTCTCAGCTATTCCTGGATGGTGGGAGGACAAAGACATTTTCACTTTGACATCGGCCGTAGTTCTTCGCATTAAAAGGGCGAGAGGTGATTAGTGCGGTGGCTAAAAGAAGGCACATGCTGAAAGCTGATACAACCAGCTGGGGTCAGTACACACTGCAACAACAACACCGCACGTCTAAGTGATACAGGAGGAGCAGGTCTGGGATGAACAGGACAACTTTTGGATGATCAGAACGGTAACAGTGAAGAAGACACTTGAATATTCTGTCAATACCAATGATAATGAGCCTTTAGGAGCAATCCATACATTTTTTTAAGTAGTCTTAAGTAGTCTAATTTGATATCTGCTTTTTAAAATAAACACTTCAACTCACAACTTCACCAGGAGGCAAAAACAAATGTGACAAAAATGCAAAAAATATTGAGTCAGTTATTCATAAACTTGTCTCTGAAATCACTACAAGCCTGACAGCGTTCTGCATGTTTTAACACTGCTTAGTATTTCTGAATTCATATTTCTGTGTCATTTGTTTTTGCATCTTTTTAAGAACTCCAGATCAACCCTGCAGCTTCACTTCAGAGCAAATAATTAACATCTATGCAATATGATCTGTCGTGGAGATTTCTAGCACTCGCTGACTGAAGAACATAAAACATCTTGTACAGTACAGAATGTGTGAAAACATACAACACAGTGTTAAACTCATGTAACGAAGCAAATACTTCCAGTTCAAGTAAAAGAAAAGAGGCATTCTGAATTTGATCGAACAGCAAAGAGCATCAAATCTACGAAACTAATGCGGTGTGATCAGACTTCACCGTGTTATAGAAATTCTTTATCAGCGTAATATTATTCTGTGCAACACTCTCAGCAATTATCAACACAAAAACTAAAACTAACATTATTCATCGGAAGTCATTTAACTATAAATTTTCAAACTTCATGCTACGGTCGATTGATTCAACACAACAGGATCATAAAAACTCATCTGCTCTTATCAGTTATTTTAAACATCAATCAATTGAATCTTGTAAACTAGACACTAAAACATAATCACAAAGGCACTTGGACCTTTTTTTGCTGCTTCACTTTTCATGACTTCATCTGTTTCACTTCCTCTTCTTTAACACTAAACAAATCATTCAAGCTTGGAGGGATGGTGTTTGTGCTCTTAAAAGGTTCCACTGTGAACCACTAGATGTCAGCGTACACTCATTCTTCTCTGGTTCAAAATCTGGCTGCTCACTCGAGGAATTTACGGCACCTTGATGCAACTTCAAACTGCGAACAATAAATAAAACCGCCATCGTACGCTATCAAACATCCACTGTAAGAAAAGTAAGGTGACACTTGTGATAATGTGGATGATCCACAACGATATTATTGTGTTTAAGTCCTACCTGTCGGCATTTTGTTCCCAGCACACAAACAGGCCGTCAAAGTAAGACCCACTGGTCGGAATTCTTCTTGATTTAACATAATACTAATTTACAATATATACTGTAAACCAATAATTTTTGATTTAGCAACAGGGAAGAACATTTGACTGCCTTTGGTGTTCGAATTACGACAGTTTGTGGAAAAACAGAGCAAATATACAAATTATAGTGTGATTTCCTACAAATTATTGTAGGAGGAAGATCAGCCCAACACATGTTGCTGTCTAATTAAACTAATATCTGTTAATTTGAAGTTCCCACAGTCTCAAAATCTGCTTCAGAAGCTGTTTCGCCATCCCATGAGACATCTCTGGTGAGTACCCACATTTAGATCCTGATAACCAAACTGTAGACACTATCACCATTGTGGGTGGTTGGATTTACAGTTATGTTTTTCTTTTTTTGTGGTACTCATCCACCACTCATGGCTGTCCTTCAACACATGGTCTTGTTGCTGGACCCATCTGTGGAGGAAGACAACAACATCTCGTTCTTCTTGTTCTGCAGCAGGGCATTATCCCGTGCCACACTGTCTGTGTTGGTGTAATTGTGTTTCCTTGCGTTTGACCTGCTCGAGCACCTCATGAGCGCCTTGACGATGAGGTAGCACAGCTCGGCCACATTCAGCACCATGCAGATGGCTGATGAGGACACCATGAAGATGGTGAAGACGGTCTTCTCTGTTGGCCTGGAGATGAAGCAGTCCACCTTGTTGGGGCAAGGCCACTGCTCGCACTTCACTAACCGGGGCATCTGGAAACCGTCGTAGACAAAATACAGCGCGTACATGAAACCACCCTCAAAGATGAGTCGGAAGAACAAGCTGCAGGTGTAGGTCCACCACAGTGGGCCTGTGATTGGCAGACGCCTCCTCTTCAGTGTCTCCAGCTCGCTATCTGTCATCTTATCTGAGCCGTTGGAAGCCAGCATGGTCCTCTTATCCCCACGTTTTCTGTAGGCAACGTGCATGGCCACCAGCAGGGCTGGCGTCGATACAAAAATTAGCTGCAGGCACCACAAGCGAATGTGTGAAACAGGAAAGAAGTGGTCATAGCAGACATTTTTGCAGCCGGGCTGCTGTGTGTTGCATGTGAAGTCTGACTGCTCATCTCCCCAGACGCTCTCGGCAGCCAAAACCAGAATGGTGATGCGAAAGATGAAAAGGACAGAAAGCCAGATCTTTCCAAGACTGGTGGAGTGTTTGTTGACACCGCCTAGCTGGGCATAGAGTGCCCCCCAACTCATTGTGGCAAAGAGGACTCTGGGAGCTCAAACAATCTGTAGAAAGCAGAAATTCAGCAAAAGGTTAAAAACAAGGAAACACAAATTCAGCTTGTCGAAGCTTCCTCAAAGAACGTCTAAGGCCTGATTCAGACCACTTAACTGTTTGAAGGTACAGAGTTGCATTATTGTTGGCCTGTAATTAATTTCTAAGTAGAATGTCTTATCATACTTTATGTTTTTAGCTATGTATAGGTGAGAGTACAACATTTTTGGCAAATCAGACATGATTCATGGGTGGCACTTTCAATAGCAGGGATGAAAAATAGACCTAAACCTTGGACACAGAGGTCCTGATCTACGACAGAGTTGGTACTAGAAAGTCAAAAAGGGTCAGGGCAACAAACTTTAACAAACAAACTGTAAGACTTATTGATAAAACATAGATGATGATAGAAAATGATACCGTCGACATGGAAAACTTAATAACATCTTCTTTAAGTACAAGGCGAAGTTCATTATTAGCACGGAAATCTATGAAACAATTAAAATCGCAGTACTTTTCAAAACTACGTGTACATGTACATGTCAGGGACATTTTAAATGTACAGAGTAAGTGAAAAAGTTAAAGCAGTAAGAAATAAAGGTGATAACCTATGGTAGGTCGGATTAAATCGCAAAATGAGATTTACACACTACTACACATTTTATGTAATTCAATAATGAGATATTTATTACACAAATTACTCTAAATATTTATTGAAGGAGATGCCGACATTACATTGTTATTGTTAGTTACATTACTACATTATTATATTGTTAGAGGTAGTGGTAGATGTTCATCCGTAGAAGTAATCAGGTCAAAGAGCATTGAGTTCAAATCTAAATTTACAACTCCAAGAACTCACCTGTCTCTGTAGAGCGGAGCCAAAATATTTCAGTTATTTTCCATGAAGGTAAAAAAACAAAAACAATTAATCCTTTCTACTTTTTCCTTCTTCTTCGTCTCCTTCTGTGCTCTAAAGAAAGTTGCTCCCCGCTCCCCAGCAGCGTCAGATTGAGCTGGTCCCGTCTTTAAGCGCTCTGTGGCGGAGACACACCTGCGGCTTTTACATCATGCCTCCTGGACACCGGAAGGGAGGGGCCAGCCAATAGGAGCAAGACTGACTGTAAACAGCTGTCCCACTTAGTCGCTCTCTCTCTTTTATAATTTCACAGTTACTTCAATAATTCATAGCAGAAAGACGTTTCAGTTGTATGATTATAAGAAAAAGTAACATCTCAGTGGTGGAGTCATTTTTTTCATTTAGTTAAAGGACACTGAAATGACCAAGACTAGGTTTATAATTGAATCATGATTCTAGTCAACAGGATAAACAATCTAACTAATTCACATAAGGTCAGGTGGAGTTGTTATATCATATATAACATATAATATATAGTTGTTATATTATATATATATATATATATAACAAAATGGCCGCTGTGAAAGGATCTTTCGAGCACTTAGCTCCTTTCTCCATGAAATTCAGTGTCAGGTTGCTTTTAACCAAGTTGGTCATTTCTAGTTGATGTCTTGATTACAAGATATTTGAGCTACCAACCATTTTCCATCAGCACTTATCCTTGGACAAACGACCATTGAGACAATAGACACTTTAGAGTCACCAGTTAAGCTGCATGTTTTGGACTGTAGGAGGAAATGGGGAGCACCTGCAGAGAATCCACGCAGACACCGGGAAACAAGCTACTCCATTATACAACAATATATCACATTCACTTGTCTGTAGTCGACTTTTTTTCAGTGCGGCTTGAAACATGTGATAGACCTGAATTCACTGTGAAATGAAATCTGCAACACGAGCCCAGCAGAAATGTCACAGGAGAAACACTCGTGACATGTTTCCATTCATTGTTTCCTGGGATCCTGGACCTTAGCAGTCACGACTCAGTGCTACACACATCATCAATTTGTTTTGCTGGATGGACCTGAGGCCACTCCAGTTCTCATCCGGACATATCTAATATTTGATTTCATAGTTTATATTTTGCTTTATCATGACTAGAATCAAACATGTCGTATTGAGTGAATGTAAAAACAACAAATTTATGATTCCATCACTTTTATTGATCAAAAGATCATTTCCATACAGCCATATTTCACATGAGACCATTAGGTGGAATGTAGCACCTTTTGAATTCAACCTTTCAATTACGTGTGCGGTGTACACAATCTTGAGATTAAGTTACAGACAAAAGACAAAATATACTGCAGATTTGAAAAAAATGTTTGGAAACGTAATATTTTGTAATGTTGGTAGTTCTGTAACTATCCAAAAAGGCACTTTAAGAGCACATATATTCATTATCACAGAGAAAATGACAGAATTTTTCAGCATTCCTCATCATCATATTTATTATTTGACATGTAATCATGATCATACTAATTATAATGAAATGTTTTAAGATTGCCATTCTCTGTCAGCAGTCAGAATCCTTCTTCAGCTTGGCCAGACCCCTGAGGAGCCGGTCCCTCCTCTCTATCCTGGCTGACAGATGCTCCCGGTTGCTGGGAATCAGCTCACACATCTCCTGCAGACATGATGGCAGGAAACATACGTGAGAAAAAGCAGATGTTTAGAGCAAAGTTTTGAAGGCTTTTCAGGTGGTGGGACCACCCTCTGATGGCCATATTGGAGTTTGGATTGTAAACCTATCCTTTCAACACGTTTTGTGTTTGGGTATGAGCGAGCTCTAACATGTGGCATATGTGGAGACCTAAGGTTTGATTCTTGGATTGGTCACATAGTCCATTAAACATGTGGGTAGTAAAGCTGCTGAGGGTTCTCCTTAGAACTGGTTGGTTGGGATGCCTTTACAGTAGGAGTCAAAATGGAAATGGGATGGGGGGGATAGTGTCAATCTTAGTATGTTTCCCTCTCTTGGTGAAACTCTTTGTTGGCAGATAAAATGAAGAGGCTGACAGTAGTGTGTGTAATTAAGACACCATGTCTGTCTGCAGCACCCAAAATGCAAATAGTAGAGCAATCTGTGACACAGAGAAATGAGCCTAACTGGGACGAATCTGCAAAATTGAATAGAACTGTTCTAACTGAGGTTAGAGCTAAAGGCAATATTGCATGTGGATGTAGAGTACAGTAATGGTTTGAGAAGTTTATTGAAAGATTTCATAATTTTTTCCTGTGGTCTGTTGTTAGAATCTGTTAGAACTGTTTGCAAATCCAGGCCGACTACAGCTGCTGTCCTCTATGAAGGAGCAGGCAAGAAACTGCAACAACCTTCAACAACCTGCCACCTCTCGGGTTTTGGTAGAGTCAGTCTTTGAGGTTTTAAAACTTAGGATGGCTAAAGTTAATGTACTGGGATCGTTACCTTGGTACCTTTAGTCACACAGTAGAAAATGTGTAAATGTGTTGAATAAGAATCAGGATGTTGCATAAATACAACTGGTTTAGTCAACTTGAAAAGGCAATATTTAAATGAAATATCCTACTTCTTAACAACTCCAAACTATCTGTTTAGAAGCGGAGTGAAAAACACTAAAAAAACAAGACTGACTACTACTGCTCTCTAAGCTCGTCTACCTTAAACTATTTATTGCGCTGGCTCAGGGTGTCCTCACATGATGACCTTCTGTGGCTAACATTTTACCACACTGTGATAGCATGTGACTAAGTAATGCCTACTTAGCACCGGTGGAGAAGGACCTCTTGACTTTCAGTCATGCAGAACTAAAGACACCATCAACAAACAGTCTCTTCATCCGACTGAATCAGTGAGAAGAAATCATAAAACAGGCTGCATCTGTATTGATTAAACGTCTTTGATGTGGATCAATGAAAACACATTTTACATTTATACAGTACATTGCTAGTTACCATTAGTGAACATGTATGGTCTCTTTTGCTACCATTACACTTACATTAATGATGCTCTTTGCTCCCTCACTGAAGAAGTCTGGTACAGGCCCAAAGGAGTTCATGACCCTCATAAAGCCCTGTCCATACCGTTTCATATAGTCTTCCAAACCTGTGGAAGGACAAGTGATCAGAGGGGGAAAGCCAGGAAAACACTGTCACGTTGCTCAGGACGAACACTGAAAATCTGAAAAGCCCTTCAAAAATGATAACGGCATTCAAACTTCATGTTAGTTATGTGCTGTAACTACTGTACACTTGCAGGTCAGGTGTGTTTCAGAGTATCTCTTGTTTGGATACAGCAAAGTCGTTTTTCCGCTTCAAAACGCACCACCTGACAGAAAATGGTTAAATAGAGGACACGCAGGGCTGTAAAACATGTTTAGGGAGGTGTGGACGTTAAATCCACTGCAAGCCTCTGTGACCTATGGTTACCGATAGGACAGGACCCTCCTCTGTGTACATCCACAGAACTCATGTACAAATGCAGTCTTGCACTAAACTGACAACTTGAAAATGCTGTGACTGCACTTGTTGTATCTCAAAGCTTCTATAGATAGTTTGCATATCAAGTGAATAATTATTAAATAAGAAACAGTGCAGTGGATAACATCTGTGAGATGAAGCACTAGACTGCACGTTTGACTGTCAACGGACACAAAACAAAAATGTATTTTTTCACAGTTTTGTTGTGTGAGCTACCTTTCCAAAAATCTGTGGTTAATATTTAGATTAGTCTCAGTTTTTTGAACTTGGCTCCACGGAGAACCACAAGATAAGTGAATTAATTAATTATTTCAGTCTTGTGGTTCTTGTACGTGACAAAAACATGACGTCAAGTCACTTTGAAATGAGAACTCCTCCTTGCTGAGAGTGCCTCATAAATAACTCTCAGATCCTTCTGTGAGGTGGTTTGTCTTAGTTTAGCTCTTAAGTGTGATTCCTTGGGTTCTTCTGTCATTACCTTTATTGATTCATCTTTAATGATTCATTTGTGATGTAGGCAACAGACACTTTGGCTGATGAATGATTCATGCGCTACCTAAATAACCCGTTAAAGATTAATAAATGAGGGCCGTGTACTCAATGAGCTCTTGATTCTGCTGTTGGAGCCTTGTTGTTCACTCAATGTAACAATTAATGTAAAAACATTCTTCTGCTCTTCTTTAATAAATGAATGAAGCAGGCTGGGCTATTGGTAGTTGATTACTTGCTACACCTTTAGATTAATTCTTCAGCACAAAAACAAACGTTTGCGGATCAAACACACGATTATGCCCCTTAACTTGGATGTAGAAAAATGGCAACACACAGCTTTATGATCTGTGAATAACAACAATGACCATAAAATATATCATAAAGAAAGCCAGCATGGTTTGTTGACATTCCTGTGATAAGAAACGCAGCAGGTGAGGACGAGATCTTAGAAGCAATATAAAGCCGGTGTGGAGCAATGTGGGGGGGGAAAAAAAAGAAAGACGTCCCCAAACTACTTCACACCAGCTCTTTAATTAAAGCAGGTCAGAAGGTGTCCATTTTAAATAGTTCTATCACACTGAAATGAAGTTTCACACAAAGATTTAAAAGTGAAAACATTTCAATTCAATCAAACAAACACAGCTCTTCATTTTAATGTTGATATTCAGACAAAGGTTTAGGATCAAATATGCAACAACGACATAGCTAGAAAACTGAATATTAAAACATCAAAATCCATTCACTACCTCACATTTCATCCTGAAGATGAACTTTGAATGTTTACATGAAACCCTTGTGGGACACACTTTACTGTACTATATATGACATAGCAGTGTGATAAGTACCATCTACCTTCAACCAAACACAGACTTTGTGTGGGAAGATTATATAAGTGTTATAATTCGTCTTTTGCTGCCATTGTCTGACTTAAATTTTTGTATTCCATGGATCAAAATCAAGGGTCAAGTTACATTTTTATTTCACATAGTGCAAAATTCACATAAATGGCAAGCTTCCCAAAAGCTTCCTACAACTGCATGTTCACTGAAGACTTCTGCAGAGGATGCAGATTTTGAAAACTTAATTTCATTTCTGGAAGAACAAATATTTTACCTGTTTGTTTTGTGCTGCATTGGATTGAACGAGAAATCAACCCTTGATTTTCAAAACGCATGGTGATGGTCTTACTAGTTTATGGTCTTACTAGTTCTTTTCTGTCACACCACAACCAAAAAAAGTTCACACCCTTCCAGCTCTCAATCGTTTATTAACATTCCAAGTTGTATATGTCTCAATGTGAATGTGGCAATGATAGAATGAATGAATGTAATCGGACCCATGATTGTTGGTAAATGGTTTTTAAATAGCTTTTAAAAGGTACAGTCCACCTATTATTTGAGTTACTCCTTAGCCTTGAAAAGTGGCTAAAAGTGGAAAAGTTTTCATAGAGGAGTTCTTTATCAGGGAAAAGCAGCTGTAATCAGCTACAGTGGCTACAATGGTTTCCATATGTCACCCAGTTTGATTGCAAAGAAAGGATTGACAAGAAATGTCAATGGAAACTTCTCTATTCACAAGCCACTACTCTGCTGTTCACCTGCTTGCTCAGTATGTTCGCTATAGCACTAGTCTTATGCAACAACTTTTGCTTCTCTTAGCTGCAAATGACAAACACAAACAGCTAACTGAGATAATTATAGCTGTTTGGAATCCAGTTTGAGAGCAGAGAAGTGAATCATACTGTGACAGTGTTTCTGTAGACATATTGATGCCTTTTACGCCTTGAAACTGGGTCATCATTTTGAATTCATTGTAGCTGTTGTGAATCCAAGCAGGTTAGGAGCGAGTGTTAAGCAGCGAGCGTCCTTCAAGACCACAAGGCAGTAGGTTTTCAGTGGTTATTCCTTTAAAAGGATAATCGTCTTCTGTACAGCTACATGTTTTACAAAAGCAAAAAAAGTCATTCAGACAGAATAGAAAGAGAGGCAGAGACAGACAGTGAGGCTGAGTGCTCTGGTATCTGATTGGAATGATTTAAGGAGGGGAAGTCACAACAGGAGTAGGTCTTAGCAATCTTTTGAGAACATGATAATACTACTGTTTCCTGAGCAGAAAAAAAAGAAATCAGTAGAAAGCTGCAGCACTGTAACTACAGGTAGAGCTGGCAACTGGTTTGAAGGCCGTGATGTGGGCTCTGTGAGTTTTGGATTACTGGTGTGAGGGAGTGCATTCATTGCTACCCATCAAAAGACTGCTTTGTTCTGCCAAAGCGTCCTTTTTGTGTGTGTACACAGTCAGGGTTACTCTCTGGGTTTCACACTCCCCTCTGATATTCTCCATCTCCCCGAGGTTTCACTCTCACTCTCTCTCTGACACAGACAGTATGGTACAGTACATGTATGCTGTGCTGAGACATGTGAGCTATGTCACTGTTGGCTCTCACATTTTTTATACATCCAAGGTGAGAGAAAACTCATCGTGAATTACTGTCAATACTGTCGTCACAATATTTTCTAGGCTGACTTTGGTATGAGTTGACTTTGGTAAGTCCACTATATAAATCTTATCGCTTTTATACAAAGGTATCTGTCCCCTCGATCTGTGGGATTTTTATTGTACCTGAATGTTACATTAGAAAACCTGAATACTTAGTTTGACTTGTAATTGGTCTTGTTGGTGTTGATAAAAAAAGCAACCAAAACCGATCAACTGCATTAAAAACCATTGAGCCTCTTCTATAATGCACCCTATCTTAACATGTAGCTTTACACTGGACCTTTCTGTCACTCAAATAAAGTAAAAATTGCCCAAAACAAAAGAGGTATGTTGGGTTGCCCATGAGAGCAAAACATTACCTTCTGGCGCATTGAGGTGCATCGTTTCCATGGGACCTATGAAGGCGTAACGCATTCCTAGCCCCTCTGACATCACCAGGTCGATGTCCTTCACAGAGATAACGCCATCCTGACAAAGTGAGACAAAGAAAAGAGTTAAACGCTAAATGTCATTTCACTGGCTTGGTTTACACAAGTATTGCTCACAAAAAGGTAAAAATGTATGACTACATCTGCCTACAGAGGCTTTAAAGACAAACACTTCCTTTATCTGTCAGCACAGTTTAAAGAGTGAACCGGACAACCCTGAAACAAGGCGTTGCCCTGAATCAAGAGTTCCCTGTGTTCCTGGTTGGAGGTTTCAATGGCGCTAGTGCTACCAACAAACAAACTCAAAATTAAGTCTCGAGATGTAAGAATATATTTTCCCTGGCAGTTCAACAAAGTCGTGACTTTTTTCCTCCCGGGTTTTTGGACAAACCAATTTCTCTTTGATCAGACTACTCCCACCATATAAAGTTTCCCTAATCAGCCAGTTTTGTGTCTGTGGGATTGTGTAGGAAGTACAGGGAGGAGAGGGACTGAGGATGGAGGGATGGATAGAAGGAGAGACACAGGGAGTGGTTCAGGTATCTTTGGGTTTGAGATACCTGTTGGCTGACCACAGAGGAAATCAAAGCTTGGATACAGATACAGAGAGTAGGGTGAGTAAGAGGAGAGGGACAGGGTCGTCTTTGTTTGGGTTCTACGTCCAACAACGGGCCTGTTATCTGAGCAAAGCGGGATGGTGGGTGGGTCTTTTCTCCATGGTAATCACTCTGGGCAACCAGCCGCTTTCTCAGCTGCTCTGCTTTCCAACTCTGGCCCTGACTCAAAGACCATTTTCTGTTTGTGTGTGTTTGGAGGGGTGAGAGAGGGTCCTCGTTATGAAGGAAGGATTACAAGGCCACTCTCAGACCACAAGCTGGTCACATTTGAACTTTTTTGTATTACTGGTCAACTAGTTCTACGGTGTAATTAAAAGTGATGCTTATTAACTATGTTAGTGCAGCTGACACTGAATGTACTGTTATCAAGCAGCAACCTTGGTGTCTATGTAGAAGTGCCAAGAACTGCAGTCCCTCGATTGTCCACTTGAGGCTGGCTCCAAAACAAATCAGTCTCCATAAGTCCCCATGTTATAATGTCCAACTTCACAGCAAAAATAAAAATGTTTACAACCTGGTACAAAAAAACTGTTTTTGTCTCTATAGCTAATTTCTCTGCTCATGACAACTGTGCTGTTTTTTTGATTGAAGTCTTAAAGTTACGCATAACTAACAGCTTGGCTGCTTTTATTGACAGCTGGGTGCCATTACAGATAACTTGTTTGAGCCCCCAGGCTTCATTCAGCCCGCCTCAGGTCCAACGATGACCCAAGATGGCAATGGACAGCGCCACCACACTGAGTTTCACAACCGCTCTTCAGAAATCTGTGGGTGATGGCACTGATATGACGTCCATCCTTTATACTATCAATTGCTGTGAGTTCTGTTCAAATTAATTCCAGATCACAATAGACAATGACAAGATGAAACTTTGCTTTCTTGAGAAATAGGTCAGGGTGCTGCTGTGGTGCACGTCGGCTCACTGCAAAGTCTTTGCTGCAATAAATGGAACCTTCATCAGCATCATTGGTAACACCTGTGCTGACCCTACTATTTCATGTCAAAATGGCTGCTGTGAAAAAGATCTATCTAATTCTTAGATAAAAGGAAGGCTTTGACTAGATAGCAAACCCGCGAATCGCTGCAATTCCATTAAAATAAGTTGACCTTAGGCCCAATTTCTGCTGTCATGAAGGCTGTTATGACTGAACTCAGGAGAGCACTGCAGTTGTTCTGCTTGTTCCTTGCACATTTCTACAGACACACACAGAACCACAAGTGGAAGATGGGCAAGAGAAGTGGTGTCTAGGAGTGAAAGCTCAGCTTTATTTACACGTAGACACTACAGCCACATCAAAGAGTCAAACCAACCAAACTTGGACTTCACATAATACGACCACCAGTGACTAATGATCCAGGTATGTGTGTGTGTGTGTGTTCGTATGTGTGTATTATGTTGATTACAAGAACACACGCACATTTCATAAATTGCATTTCAGGGAAGTGGCTTGGACAAGGTAAAACCTAGAAGTACATTCTATAGTTGGGGAAAATACCTGGACTAATGCTGGTATAAAGAGGAAAACACTGGTGACTATTGCAATGACTTGTTGACTCACATAGAACACTCAGCTGTATTTTATACTGTTTGACATGAAAATGAGCCCAAATATATTGTTGCTTCTGTTGTAGCAATTGCTAAGGGAATTAACTTGCTCCTGCTGCTCTGCTCCCACTCCATCGACAGGCGTAAATCACTTCATTTTCTATGGCAGTGGAGTTCAGGAGTGCAGTGGCTCGAAGCTCATCTTGTTCACCTGCTTTTGGCTCGAGCAGCAATAAAAAGTAACAGCACAGAAACAGAAACCTCTGCTTGTTAAAAAAATAATCTGTCCTTTTCTGGGACACATTCAGGTTGAGTCACACTGCAGATCACTTAACATAACTTCAGAGCCAATTAGTCACAGTGACTAATATTCAGGATTTACCTGTTGATCAACTTTGACAAGAGAACCAGTCAAAACACAGAAAAGTCCTGTTAGACAGGATTGTCCTTGCTTTTGAAATTGTGTAGGCAATGCTAAAAAATGAGAAAAATTTTGCTGAGCTGGGAATTCGGCAAAATGGCAAAATTTTCCCCTTTAAAATAAGAATTTTCGTACAATGAACATTTAATACCAACAGACCGTAATTAACCAACGAATTTCAACCACCGGGTCCCAAAAGCTTCACAGGGGATCATAAGGCCTTCCTGATTTATACTCTTGGAAGTGCAGAGTGAGCCAAGGGGTATTTAGTTTGTTGCAGTCTGCAACTTGGCCACTAGATGCCTCTAAATCCTACACACTGGTCCTTTGACTTAGAACGTAGTTAAAGAGTTAAAGAAACCAAAACCCGGCCACTGGAGTAAGAGAGGTTGTCAGTACAAAATATTTCTTGAAATTGAAAACTTCTACGGGATTTATAATTTTATTTTTTTCATTTCAAGTATAAAACATGTGGAACAAAACGTGTTGCCTCTATTATTCCTTCCAGCCAGGTTAGCCTTTTATTTTCATTTGTACTCAACTGTGAACAGTTTCAGTTGATACTTGTCCTGACACTTTAACAGCAATGTGGCATTTTTGTCAGCTAGGACCTAAGGGTGCCCTCAGGGTTAATTCTACTCAGCAGCCTCACAAGTAAGTGATCCATGCACGATATGGAATGTCATGCAGATATGAGTCTAGGCCTCCACAGGCCTGTGTGAAGACACAAATATCACATGGTGGATGCATGGATGCTAAGTTACAACCAGTAGAGAGTCAGGAGGGAGAGGGACACAATAATCTCTGCCTGAGGTTCACTGAACTTCCTTGAGCGCTTTAATTCTCCGAATCCAGAAGTCTGGCATTGACTGAACATACAAGGGTTTTTACTTAACTGCAGGCCCACTTGGCTCATCAGTGAACCAAGAAGCTCCTCTTAAAACCAAGAATACAGTCATTTGAGTACGGTCAGAACAAATTCCAAAAATGTAACCTTTAAATCTCCAAACTTGTTTGTCCAAACTGTGACAAGCCTTGCTTTGTTGTCCATGCTTTCTTTCCAAGCAACAACCAACAAAAATCTTCATTAAAAGTCAGGGTAACACTTTACATTACAACTTGGTGATAACACAGCAATAATAGTTTGATAATAAAGATGCAATAATGAAGTAATACCATGTAGTTACCAAAAGAAATAATCAGGTAATAGCTGGGTAGTAACAATGGCTGTCATCATCAGCACAATACTTGTACTGCCAACCTCATGGTGGCTCTAGAGCAAAGTTCAGAGGATATTTAAAGTCAGTAGAATTCATCCTCTGAGGACCATGAATATTTTATGGCAAATGTCATGGAAATCTATTCAAAAGTTGTTGAAATCTTTCAGTCCAGATAGGGGCTTGACTGACCTAATTTTCACCCACTGATCTGATATATGGCTAAAAATAGTAATCATATGGTATTACCTATTGCAGGGTCAGTGGTTTGCACTTAGTTCAATTCAGTGTTGTATCTTAAGAAGCCTGGGAAAATTCACCTAGCTGCCTGTTGACTGATGTGAGTTGATTAGTTGTGGCAGTGTGTGACAGAGGTAATTATAAGGAACTTTTTCTCGTTTGCGTTCTGCATTCCTGTGTACTAGCTGCGGTACAAACACATGGTGACCTCTTGAATAGTATGTACTCATTCATTTCCTCAGGCTACTGCACTATCCCATCAGGACGTGTGTCATTATCAAGTTGGAGTTACCATGACACCATGAATGCGGAAAATAAAAACAGTCTGAAGGTACCCTGAGGATGGAGGAACAGAGATACACCAGTTTCAAAGTCTGTTATGGCTGCATACATTCCTCTCTTAAATGATCAGCTTATTTGGTTTAAAAATCGGTTCATGTCAGATAGCCTTCTCCTCACATCATGGTTCTGCTATTCCATAATTTGATGCTATAGAAAAATTAAATGCCATTAGAAATACCTGTTGAATGAACTATGAAAATCACAACATGTATAGTAGACATTATTTTTTCTTATTAATTATATAATATCATTAATTATTACTTGCAGAAATTGAGTTGCCATTTAAATGTCTGTGGTGTCACAGGCATAAAAATCCAAAATAAGGAAATTAAGCTGCTTATAGAGCACTCATCAGTAGAGTACAGACTCCTGAGTTCTTTGTTTAAATAACAGAAAAATGAGGATTCATTTCATGAGAAAGAACAAGCTTAGCCATGTCCATCTAACATCTATTATAAACCCAGTGGAAGAAATCTCACTTCATGCATTCACGCTTCATTAGTACTGTAGATAATTCTTTCTAGAGTGTAAACACATCCTTTTAGTGTTAAGTCACATGAGGAACTTGGAACAGTGTATTAAGCTGACATGTTACAAGTCTTAATCAAGTCCCCATTAATGTTTTCTTTGGCAAGTCAAGTCATGACATGTCACATCATGTCACAGGTTATGTCAATTCAAGTCTTTAGTTAAGGCAAGGACTTAACTAAGGAATCACAGTATTAAGCTGTAGCAAGACTGCAGTCTTACCTGCAGTACACAGTCTATAAAGATACACAAACACAAGATATTAATCTAATCTGTTTCAAAAGTATCAAAAATTTGTATTAGTGCTGGGTGATATATTGAATATATTCAAAAATCCATTAATAGATTAATGTATCAAGTTTTCAGTACAGCTGCTGGTCGCCACTGAGTATTGACTAACGCTGACATTCCTACAAAGTACTAGCCAATCAGAGGCAGACTAGGGCAGGTCATGGAAAAAATAAGATGGTATTTGTAGCCATATGAGAAACAGTAATAGTTCAGTGCCTATTAAAGGTCGTATTTCAAAATAAAACAATTTTAGAGTTGCCTATGACTGTGATCTGTCCCAGACACATCTGTGTCATAGTCATGCTCTTTAATCCAGCTTGATATGCCACACCTTTTGGGTGGATGAATCATATTTTAATAAATTTGAGAACGGGGGGGTGGCATTAGTTCAGTGCCTATTAAAGGTCGTATTTCAAAATAAAACAATTTTAGAGTTGCCTATGACTGTGAACTGTCCCAGACACATCTGTGTCATAGTCATGCTCTTTAATCCAGCTTGATATGCCACACCTTTTGGGTGGATGAATCATATTTTAATAAATTTGAGAACGGGGGGGTGGCATCAACTGCAGGAGAGGGGTGTGGGAGGGTGTGAGTTATTAGCACACTTAAACAGCAGCATGCTGGACCTGGAAGCAGAGCGGAGAGAAGTGAAGTAAAGACACAGACACACACAGACACACAGACACACAGACACACGGAACTGAATTAAGGTTCAATAACTAATGCTCCAGGAAACATGAGTGAAACCTGAGGAAGGATATGTTTTTACAATGGATGGATTTCACTACCTTTTAATACATAAAAAAAAATCTTTTCAGTTTCGAGAAGACGTGACAAATGACCAGTACCAAAAACCAAAGATCAAATCTTAAGACTGTAATGTAATCAATCAACCAACTTCCCCTGGATGATCTGAAAATGATGATAAATGTTGGGGAAGAACTTGACTGCACCGGGTGGTTTGTTACATAGAACCATCTGGAACGTGGTTTAGAAAAGGACAGGCATTTTTAAAAAATACTTGGCAAATGATAGGATGAAGACTGTAAAGATTCCCATCTATCACGGGCGTATCAAATGAACCATATATTGTAGTAAAACTCTTTAAGAGGTTATTTGCCTTTCTTTCAGCTAGCAGCATCTATTCTAGCACCACAAAGCTGCACCAGGCTGCTGTGAAAAAGGCCTATTTAGTCTCATGTGCAGTTTGCCATTCCACATTGATAACGCTGAAAATTGTTAATATTAAAATGTAATATTTAAAAAATATATATAGAGAAATTTGGCCGATGTAGTGATTTCTTTTTTTAGCTGGACTGAAAATAAACCTTTTCTATGTTCTTAAATGATTTCACATGTTCAAGAATATTTAACTTAAATATTCCAAAGTTTAAGTTGAAATTTGTTTAACAAATACATTGTCAATTCTAGTTGTCATTGTTAATTCACAGTATTATAAATCATTGTTTATTCCACGGAACTTTGCAGTTCAACTAATATTTTACCACAAAGAATTTCTTCTGCATTATATACACCAGTAAAAAACAGTGCATAAGATATGATATCAACTGACCGTGTATCAGTCAGCTGTACTGAAAAAATAAAGTGTCTATTTTCACTACCAAAGTTCTTGTTCTTTACATTTGTATTCATACTTACTGTCTGAAAGCATCCATCATTATCTTACATTACATCTACATCTCTGTCTGTTGAAATAACCGACAACATCATGTGTTGAGCATCACGCCCATATCATTGTTGTTTTTGTCTGTAATCCATCCATGCTGGGTCATGATTAATTTAGTTTCACAAGTCTTTGTTTTGTTCTTTTCAAATGTCTGTTGCTACCTACAGTTCTCTTACTGTGTGTGTGTGTGTGTGTGTGTGTGTGTGTGTGTGTGTGTGTGTGTGTGTG
The DNA here is from genome assembly GCF_000972845.2 of Larimichthys crocea. Taxonomy (NCBI): domain Eukaryota; kingdom Metazoa; phylum Chordata; class Actinopteri; family Sciaenidae; genus Larimichthys; species Larimichthys crocea. The sequence goes on from NC_040028.1 coordinate 4,295,729, forward strand.
TGTGGACAGAGAGAGAGAGAGAGAGATCACAGCCATTGTCCATCTGATACAGTTCCAACCTGTTACTTAGGAGTACAGTAATGTCAGGGGCAAGGATACAATGTCTTGATTTAGTAGTGAAAGGGCTGCTCTTTGCTATCTCCAACAGAGAAAAGAGACACTGCTCTAAGTCTCCATTAAGAGTAACTATGGCCAGTGTGTGTGTCTGTTCTGGAATGAGAGCTGGATTTGTTCAAACACACGGTAGTGTAATTAATTCATTACAAGAGTCACATAACCAGTTTCATTCCAAACTCATATCTTTATCTCTGACACCTACTCAGTAAAACTGATCACCTTCATTGATAATGTTGTTTATCATATTTTTGACAACAGATTTGTCTTTAAGGGAAACATCACACATAAAATCAGTTTTCACATTCTAAAACACTGACTGTGTCACCTTTTTTCCAGCTAAGTTCTGGCCACTTCTTGAGAAGAGGTCACGGGAAAAAAAATAAAAAAAGGAATACGGAAATCTATTAAATAAACTGTTGGCAGATGTAGAGCCCATCACTCATAAGGAGACATGAGGAAAGCCATAAAAAGAGACAAGAAAGGAGTCATTGAATATTTAGACCAAAGGTTATAAATCTTTTATAGAACACCTGCTGTTATGTTGTCAAAATACAGGCGAACGTAACACATGTGAAGCTTGAATAAAAATAAAATAGCAGTGTTTATGCATTTTGGAAAAGTGTTCATGAAATTATCACACAGGTCATTAGAGTGGACCCTAAACTGTTGGCACATATTGTGAAACCCTTAACCAACTGGATTCAGACAAATACAATGATCGGTAAACAGATGATAATGAAAAAGTGGAAAGATGCAGAGGGCCCGGTATTTCAAGACTGGCTCACAGAGTTAAGTAAAGTAGCTGCTTTTGAAAGAATATCCTATAGTATAACAAATGATACTGAGTATAATGAGAAATGGGGAATGTTTTTAAGGCTGTATTCTTTACAGAGTAGCTAAAATATTTCTGCATACATTGATCATAATGGGCTGTTTTTCGGGGAACGGGATGGAAATGAAGGTGGAGGTGGACTGGATGTTATGCAGGGATCTGTTTTCCGGAAGTCTACTTGTGGTCAGTGAATTTCACATGGGACAACAACAGTATAGTGGTTGTTTCCTGGTAAATAGACTGCTTAACATATTGAGCATGGACTGATGTATCTGTCTGGGACTTGTTATGTATTTATTTTATTTCATTTTCTATTTGTTATTTTTATGTTTTATATGTCAAAATAAGATTGTGCATCTTTTATCTCGACTTTGCCTTATTTATTTATTTTTTCCCTGTTTTCTTAGTTTAATCTTGTAAAATGTAAAACTCAATAAAAAATTGGAATCATAAAAAAAACAAAACAGTCTTTATAGGAGTTCAGTTCAGGTAACGTTTGTCATCATACCCATCATCCTTAAATCATCATGCCAATCATTTCTTCCCTCAGTGATAATGTAAGGTGTCTGTCATCAGAGGCTAAAGCCCATTTACTCTCATTGGGTTCCTTTTAGGATGGAGACAGTGGGGATTATGACAGAGGTGAGCTGACAAGGGGCTTTTCTACCTCGGTTACAAAACCATCAGCAGCACTACTCGGCCACACAAAGCCTCACTGAGACTGAGGAGCTCTTGTCCAGAAGTAAAAACATGCACACATACATTCCTACAACCCTAACAATGTTGTAAACTTAGATTTAGTATTATATAGTTATGGCATATCACAATTCTGAAACATTTGAAGACAAGTTGTTGTTTGTTTCACTCAAAACTTTGGAGTCGGTGTTCAAGTGGGATTGTCTTACAACATTCTATTTATAGTCAAATAAAAAGTTCACTCTGTTCTTACTCCCAATAACCAATCTCAGCCCTAAAACAGCATCATACTCCCATGTACCAGGTGGAAAAAGGCCCAACTGGGAACAACAATTGCAAGGCATGGCTACTGTGAAAAAGGACTATGGGTGGTGCAGTTTTGTGGTGCTAGAATAGATGCTGCTAGCTGAAAGAAAGGCAAATAACCTCTTAAAGAGTTTTACTACGTTACATGGCTCGTTGATACGCCAGTGATGGATGGGAATACATTACAATCTTCATCCTTTCATCTGCCAAGTACTTTTTGAAAGTGCCTGTCCTTTTCTAAACCATGTTCCAGATGGTTCTGTGTAACAAACCACCCGGTGCAGTCAAGTTTATCAGGCATCCCCAACATTTATCATCATTTTCAGATCATCCAGGGAAGTTGGTGGGGAAGTTGGTTGATTGATTACATTACAGTCTTAAGATTTGATCTTTGTTATTTGGTACTGGTCATTTGTCACGTCTTCTCGAAACTGAAAAGATTTTTTTTTTATGTATTAATAGGTAGTGAAATCCATCCATTGTAAAAACATATCCTTCCTCAGGTTTCACTCATGTTTCCTGGAGCATTAGTTACTCTTTCTGATGAGTGGTTGGCAGCCCGTGCCATGAGTGCGTGAATGTTGTCACGTACTGTTAAGTGCATTGAGCGGTCAAAGGACTAGCAAGGCGCTGTTTAAAATGTAATCCATTAACAAAATGTAGTTGATTCAATTCTTGCATCGCATACGTTTGAGGTAAATGACACTTCTCTGAGATCTATGATCAATTCGTTAGGCTTTCTTGTCTGTTTCTGTAGCTGTTGTGTGAATGAAAGTCTCAAAGGAAACTGAATTGCCCTTGCAGTTGCTGATCGAGGTTGACTTTCCAGACAAATTATATTCTTGTTCAAATTTCTTAATGGGGTAACTTTCAAGGATACTTTCTTTGCAATTTATTTTTATTTTTTTCACAATTCTTGTTCACTTTTTGTTTGAGAAACTCCACAAGGTTGGTTGAAACATTTCTAGATGCTTCTCTGAATGTACCTTTTGTAAATAAATCTGCTGTGTCAGCCTTTGCTGTCATTGTCACCTTTGTTCCAATTTTCAACTTGCAACTGTGTTCCAAGAATGGCATGTGTGATGTCAATCCTGATGTCAAAGACATTCTTTTCCCCCTTCAGTTCTGCAAGCTTTTGCTCACTTATTTTATCGACTTCCCAAACCTCACTGACGCATATCACTACCAGTGCATCATTTTGTAAAGCATGATCCTCTGCCATTTCTCTGGTTCTCAAAAGATCTGTTTCAGATCATGCTGAATTCATCAATTATAAATATGACCAAACTGAGTTTTCCTTTATTCACTTGCCTTGAAAAGAGAGAGAAAATGCCCTGTTTAACGTCAATCCTAGTATTAACTCTATGTACTATGAACTCCTGCTCAAGCTCTGCCTTGAATCACTAGAAGGTGAGCAGCATTTGGGGTGTTTTTGATGTGATTTCACCACCACCCGCATAATTGACACCTATTTCCAGAACTTTTGTCTGTTCATCATCCAGTCTTAACGTTATTTCTTCAATTTTGCAATTCTATGCTCTTGTACAAATTTTTGGTATTTCTATTTTGGATTAATATTTGTCTCAGAAGTCTGAGGGATCTGTATATTCTGATAATCCTTTGCTGGGTCCAGGTTTACTCTTGCATCGCAAACTGTACCCTCTACAACCCCTTATAGGTGTGGCATTAATTCTTGTGTGCAGAGATTCTTGTTAGGTTCCTTTGTCCATGTTCCTCTTCCATAAAGGGTGTGGAAAGGAATCATGTAGGGGGACCTTATCTTCATGCGGGGTGGGTCTACAGGTTTTGGGTTCTTAATCTTCACTAGAGATGTAACGATGCATCGTGACACGATTAAAAATCGGTACAAATGCGTGACGACTCGCATCGGTTGACAGAAAAAATGAATCGTGATTCTTGGCGAATTAGAACCCGCACAGCGCGTGCTCTCACTGGTCAAACAGGACTTCAAACCCCACTGGGAGTGTTTCAGGAGCGAGCGCTTAGCCCGCCAGACTTTGTTTACTTGCTCAGATTTGGACATTTTCCCGGTGTTTCCCTTCTAAACATGCTTCTACATGTGTAAATATGTTACGTAGTTAGTTAGTTTCGCTTTTGTCTGTTTATACGACCGGCAGTTTGCACGGGGTATTTTATTTTGAAAATCCACCGGATTCTCTTTGCTTTTTCTGTGTCTGGCTTTCGCCCGCTCGAGGTGCTCTGTGGAAATTGATGCGTGCTGCTCACAGGTTTTAATGTTTTTATTTTATTGTTATGTACAAAACTTACCAGCCACATTGGCTGGTGATCAAAAAAGTTAATTTAGAGCCCTGGTTACGCCCCCTCGTGAGCGAAAACTGCACATCACAGCAGTTAACAGCAGTTTACTGTGAGATTGTTTCTAAAGAAAGGAGATATTTGTCATGTGTTTTGTTGTTTAAGATGTAAGTTGCACTTTTTATAAGAGAACACAAACTGTTTCAGTAAAGAGAGATTTTTTTCCTACAAATAAAAAGTATAATAAATATAATAATTTTATTTGGTCATAATTTGTCTGTAGCTCATTTTGATTTTAAAAAATCGTATCATGAACAAAAAATCGTGACTGGAATCGAGTCGTGAGTTGAGTGTATCGTTACATTCCTAATCTTCACTGTACATTTCTGTCATCAGTTAATTTGTGATTAACTCTGATGCCTTTTCCTGATCCTGTCCTTAAAAATCTCCATCCTGTAGAGTTGCATTGTCCTGGTCTGTCTTTTCATTTTTCAGACTCTCCTCATCACTGTCATACATTTCTTTTGGACTGCTTTTCAAACTGAGCATAGCAGAGTTCCCTCAGGTTTTTGTTTTATTCACAGTCCCTTCACATGTATTTGTTTCTCAACATAGCATTGTCCTCGGTTTCAATTACTCCATCAGTCAACTGTGCCTGACAATTATCCACCCTTTCCCAGAAAGCACTCCTGCTTTGCTTAAATCTTGTTGCCACAAATTTGAGTCACGTGTTAGCACCAGTGAAATGAAGGTATGGTGGAATCCTGTAGTAAATCTTCTACAATTTGTCTCATCTATGGTGCCATCAGCTTGGGCTTGTTTTAGTGCTTCTTTTATGTACTTTAGGTTCCTGAATCATCCTCTCCACATTAGTTGCTGATGTAAGCACAAAGCAGTCGAGGCAGAATTGTATCTCCATGTTTGCATTCCATGCTGTAATCCACTCCTTGTGGTAATTGTTCACAAATGTTTCTGCTACATCTCCCTCGTGGATAATACTGAACCCAGTTTTTGATACTTCCAGAACTTTTTGTATGCTTTAAGGCCAGATATTCAAAAAGTTGCTAAAGTCTTTCCTTTTTGTACTGTTTTAGTTTAACATGTACAAATCTCATGAGTTTTGCAAATCTAGGGATACCATCTAGACACAACCAAGAAGTAAAGAACAGAAAAGAAAGAAAAATCTGTATAATAGACCTTCTTCACAGTAGCCATTGTGACATGAAATGGTAGGTTAACCTGAGATGTTACCAAAGAAACTAATCTAATAACTGAAGTCTCTGCTGCAATAAATGGAACCTTAATTAGTACTGACACACCCTCCTTTTGCCATTTCACAGAAACAGCTGTCCTTTGGCTCATGAACACAGAGCTACCGTCCTGTAAGCCTGGGAATCTATTTGGAAGTTATGCATTTTGGTGAAACACCTTAAGACCTTTACACACCTCCATGCTTACGAGCAAAAACTATGGCCTATGACTTGCCTGGCTTGGCCTGTACGGCTCTGTTGTTGTTTTATTTCTTGCAGAAGCCGTAGAGGGTCCTCAGAGCAACTGGTTACACCTGAGAGGCAGGAGTGGCAAAAGCCTCAAAAGGACTGCTCTTCCAGGCTAAGCTCTCCCACTAGGCAGCTTTAACATCTTCTCATGGCCACTCACACGCACACTTTCATTTATCCGTGTATGCCACAAGCCACACCAGTGACACCCTATATTATTTTCACATATTAAATTGGATTTAATTCATTAATTTTTGTTTTTTTAAACTTGTGTGTGTGTGTGGACTCCCTCTTGTGCCACGCCTGTGAGGAGGTTGTAACAAGTGCAAATAATAGACCTTTTTCACAGCAGACATTTTGACATGAAATAGTAGGGTCAACACATCAATGATACTAATTAAAGTTAAGTTCCTAATTATTTTAGCAGAGACTTTACAGTGAGCCAACATGCATCACAGCAGCAGAACTTTAATTAATATCATTGGTAACACCTGTGTGTACCCTACTATTTGTAAAAAAAAAGGTCTATTGGCCTTGAAACACTTAGAAAAAACATAACTCCTAAGGACAGAAACAAGACCATGCATACTTGAGCTACCTCCTGCAAGTCTGTGAATCCATTTGGAAGTTATGGCCACAACTATTTTTGCCAATTGGCAGGGACATCTAATCAGCTGTTCTTTGGCTCATGACCAAAGGACTCATGATCACAGATTTGCAGAGCTACCATGATGCAAGTCAATCAATCCACTTTAAAGTTAATTTATCCACGTATGCTACCAAACACACCAGTGACTCCCCACCCCATGTCGTTTTTCATAATTATTCAATCATAATCTTGACGTGTCTGAGTGAACTGACAAGCCTGAGCCAAGTTTGTAACAAGTACAATAATTGAACTAACACTGAAAACACTTAAATGAAGAAACTGACCTGGACCAGCCTCCAGGACTCTGCGATAATGGCCGCCTGCACTCTGTTGAGAGCAAAACCATCGATCTCTTTCTTCAGACAGACGGGCGCCTGGCCAACCTTAGTCAAGAGAAATCAAGTCATGTCAATAATGGCAATAGCTCTTTCGGTTATATAGTAGTATAGTATGTTTAGGAAACCAACTAATCCTTAGTACATGTATATAAACTGATTTTCATTCTTCCCAGAAAGCCATTGCATTTATTTCATCATGTTTGAATTCAGCTTGCAGAGACTTGTAAGGATTTGAGACTTTGGAGACTATGTAATCCCTTACAGTAACGTATTTGTTTGTCAGAGGCATGTTATCACTGCATGGTAAATTCAGGTTTTCTTTTACCTTAGTCATTAGGGCATGGGTGGTGTCCATAACTGCTGCTGATGTCTCTGGGTGAGGTACCAGCTCCACCAGTTTGACATAGTAGGGTGGGTTTACCTGGAGAGCACAGGAGATCACACATTTTACAGTGAGGTCAGCTACTTTACTAATACCTTTTTTGATGGTCTCAATTCCACAAATAAACTTTTAATGAGGGACACCTGTAAATGGACTGATAACACAGCATATATTTTGACATATCATAGCAGGAATCTCACAGGTGTATTAATGTTAGCTTCTTTCCTCTTAGGGGAGGTCCTGCTATTGTGGGAGCTGAACAGTTTACTTTGCAACCACTCCCCTGAGGCACTGATGCCAAGCGTGTGCAAAGATTTCATTAAAGCAAAAGGTGTCTACTTTGTAAACAAAGCAAAATGTTTAATATTTTAAATTCTACACTTTTTTTGATTTACCATAACCATAAATAACATTTTAAATCACTTGTAATTAACTTATCCTCTGCAGCAGAGGGATGTAACGTCTTTTTTTTCTGGGGAGATCCTCATTAGAGCCAGTTTCATCATAGCATTTAATGTTTTATTTTTTTACAACTGCACTTGAAGGCACATTCAAAGCAATTTACTGTGTGCCAACACTACCTATGAACAACACAACTTCATTAACTTTTGACGAGGCGCACCATTTAACTGAAGAGAGGTGGCTACTTTGAAAAATCTAAAATCAAACAAAAAAACATATTTTTGCTTTGTTTAAACATTTTTTTACTACAGTATTCCATGTGCGTTCCTTTAGTTTTGGTTGTCTTCAGTGTTCATCTACAATGTAGAAAATGATAAAAGTAAAGAAACCATTGAATGAGAAAGCATGTCCAAACTTTGAATGGCCTCAATATTCATTTTACATTCGTCTTTACATTGATCTGCACTTCTAATTAATTTTATTACACTACACTGTAATCTTAGAATACACAGCACAACTAACCTTTTTCACAGTCATATATTACCTACTATTTCATGTCATATCATGTTCATTGTGTCTTCATGTTTAGACTACATACGTTTTCTTCACCTACAGTTTAGTATTATTAAATCAGCCTTTTGGTTTACTATTTGTTATGTTCTAAACACAAGTTGTATACAATGTATATTGAAATGACATGTTATTCTACTGCAACTTGTGACTGAATTTGTAAAACCCAAAATTCCTTGTTTTTGGCAAAAAATAATGAGGTTGCAGTTCCATCTGGTCATAATAAAGTACTGGAAATGTTTCTATCAGCTCCTTTAATGCAGACAAAAATGTGTCTTGTTTTTTTTCTAATACACAATTTCTACAACCAGTAGTTGTAAATGTTGAAAATGTTGAGTTATTAATGTTGCGTTGATATCACCTATCATTGCAGACCTTTGAGAAATACGTTTGAAACAGAAACTTTAGTGTATAAATGAACAATGGATTATTGTTTTTCATTGAACCAACAGCACTGTGAAAACTGAACATGTAAAGTATGTAGTATTTATAACATTCTTTAAATCTATGTATGTGTTTTTATTCAAACTAAAATGTCAACAAATCTTTCATGGGTGAGAAGCCAACACACTGTCACCATGAATAGAAGTGGTGACAGGAGAGTGCTAATGTGAGTGACAACTAATCCGTTTTAGGCTCTGTGCTGAAACATAACTCAACTTACTGAATCTAACTAGAGATGAGTAATGTTGAATGTTAACACACTGAGTGCTATAAAGCTTTCTATAAAGTCACCTCTCTTTATATACATACCAAAAATGACAAAAAAAATCAAATTTGATAAAAAGGTAGATTTGGTTTTGACAGTCAATAGGCATCACTAATAAAGAGAGAAGGTGTGATGTTAATGTTGGACAGAGATGGACACGGTTGAGTTCAGTCCAAGGTTGACATGTCCAAATGAACTGTAGAAGCACTCTTCCCAGTCAAATGGACTGACCTGGGTTAGAAACCAACCACTTACACTGGCAATGGCAATTAACATAATTAGGTTGTACTAAAAATCGGCTTATAGGTGAATTAAAATTTACAATTTATTTTAGATGGGGAACTTCTAAAATGTCTTTCAACTAGATAAAGCAGGATAAAGAAATAAAGCATACATTAAGATGTCGTCCCCATTTTGTAGTTTATTAGGCTGAAATCCCTTAACACTCCCGGCTGGTACAGGACTGTAGTGGCACTAACCGGATGGGAGACGAGGCAGCGACTCCGGTTCTGTACTTTAGAGAAGACGTTGCTCGGCACCAGACAGGAAGTGGAGCTGCTCAGGATGACGCCTTTTCCCACATGACCCTCTATGTCCTGGAAAATGCTCTGTTTGACCTCAAGGTTCTCAAATACACATTCCTGGAAAACAGTAAATAATATATTATACATGGCGAATACCTTTATAACACATAAACTTTTCAAACTTTGCCTTGGACATAAAAATAACAGTCTAATATATTATCTAGAATCATACAATCCTCCAATCTAAACGCTTAACCACTTTCACTGTGCTTCTAGAAATCATTTGTACATCAATGGCTGATTAGCGCTGTCGCCTCACAGCAAGAAGGTTCCTGGTTCTGTTCCTCATTCCTTAATAGGTTAATTTAATGTTTTTAATGTGAGTGTGAATGGTTGTTTGTCTCTATGTGCCCCGTGATGAGCTGGTGACTTGTCCAAGGTGTATCCCACTTCTCACCCTAAGTCAGCTGTGATAGGCTCCAGCCGCCTGTAACCCTGATGAGGATAAGTGGCTACAGATAACGGATGGATGAATGTTGTCTTCAAATCATTCTTCGATTTTAGCAAAGATGACATTTTTTTCTTTTTCTTGGTAAGCATCAAATCAACTACTACTACATAGTCTCACTGTCGTAGTCTATAGCCATCTCTATTTGTTCCAATATTTTAAAAACTGTATACGACCAATGTCACAGCCCCTGTAGAGATCTTGCAGGGCCTGTGCTGGCTACTCCCGCCTCTTTCCTCATCCTGGGCTGATTGGGGGACAGGGCTTTGATTAGGCAACTCAGTGCAGTGGTGGTTCAGGCTTTGTCTCTTTCCTCAGTTCACTCTCTGGCTCCCTGAGGACAGCAGCGTGTTTTTTGGTTCTGTTGGTATTATCTTTTTGTTCTGAGTTTTGCACCACACAACACATTTCTCATTTACAACATCACTGACAACTGATTACCACACTTCACATTTTTTCCTTTGATGCAAAGTTAATTAATTTATTTGATTAACCTTAATAAATTATATCCTTGGTAAATCTTTAAACTGTGTGTGTTTCCTCCTTTTTTGACACTGCCTCTGAGCCAGATCGTGTCACCAACAATACCAGTACGTTTCCAACAATCCACCACCTGATAGATCTGGAAAGGAGTATCTCACTAAAGCAGTGGTGGAGTGTTAAAATGCTGTTCAAATGGCATTTGTCAAGTCTGTAAAACTGCAACAACTGGCTGGGCAAGTAGCATACCTTCTGAATGCATAAACAATAATGTGTGCCCTACATATCAGTTCTGTAAGTACGTAAGCAGGTGTATATTCAAACAAAAACACAGGTGCATCCTATTCATGAAGTCTATATTCTCTGTTTAATATTTTTATAATATGGTGTTATTTTGATTTGTAGCAAATCGTATCTCCCTCTTACAACAGGAAAATAATATAGATGAAGATATGGGTAAAAAAAAGGGCATGGAAACAATAACAGAAGTGAGGAATGTGGGGAGTGGATCTGATGGTATGCCACTGTACTGTTTCCATGCACTAGTTATCCGACCATGCATGGATTAGTTTCAGTCATGAGTTGTTGATTCGTTCCGTAACCAATCTGCCCGAGACACACTCCTGAACCTCTTTAACAGGAAAACTTTTTACATTTACCTTTGTGGTATTTCCCTGTTACTAAGTTTCCTTGTAAAGGTGACTATTGATTTATTATTGCCCTGCCTCTGTACCCTGATCACCACTACAGCAATGAAGAGCACTATTGTCTACAGGGTGCCGTACACGACATTTTCTTGGCTTAAAGAGTTAACCTTCTATTTTTTTTTTTTTTTTTTTTAGGTAGCTTTGTTATACAACCCAATGTCCCAAAGTTGCAACAGTGACTGAAAAATGCTAAAAGAGACACCTGATCGAACATATCACAATAGACCTTTTTCACAGCAGCCATTTTGACAATAGGGGTCAACTCATGTGTTTCCAGTGATACTAATTAAGGTTCTGTTCCATTTATTGCAGAAACATTGTTGAAACTCTGCCATGCAAAGAAGAAACCCTATACAAACCATATTTGCAAACACCGCCAACTTCTGTGGGCCTCAGCCCATTTAAGATGGACTGAGGCGAGTGGAAAACTGCCCTGTGGTCTGACGAGGCAAAATTTGAAATTCTGTTTGAAAATCATGGACACCGTGTACTCCAGGCTGAAAAGGAGAGGGACCATCCGTGATGGTATGGGGGTGCATTAGTGCAGAGTGGATTATTTGTAACCTGCACATTTGTGAGGGCACCATTAATGCTGAACGATATGTACAGGTCTTTAGAGACAATGTCTTTTTCAGGACGGCCTTGCTTATTTCAGCAACACAATACTAAACCACACTGTGCACATATTCCAACAGCATGGATCTGTAGGGAAAGAGTCTGAGTGCTAACTGACCTGCCTGCAGTCCAGACTTGTCACTTATTGAAAACATTTGCTGCATTATGAAACTTAAAATATGACAAAGAAGACCCAGAACTGTTGAGCAGCTGAAATTCTACATCGGTGCTGATTCTCTCATGACTCTGTGCTGCTAGCCGCAGTCTTGTAAATTGCAGTTCACTCTGCAGGATAAATTTGCAACATCACATGACATTATCATTATTAAGCTTTTAATTGTTAGTGTTGAGCCCGAAAATGTCTCAACAGGACAACTTCTGTCATGACAACTTCCTCCTGAGTCTTTTGTCAAAGTAAAGTTCTACTTAGTCAGTCTATATGACAGACAGCTCATGTGATGTGATTTGCAGTTCTGAACTTCAAATATTAGAAAGCAAGGTTACATTACACAAATCTTAATGCTGCGATGCTTTAGAATTGATGACAGGCACAACCTAGTTCAAACTTTATGACAATGATAAACACACATATCATCACATAAAATGCAGTACAAAATCCACAGCACTGCATCCATATTTGTGAGTGGTCTCTAATAACATTTACAACATTAACAACTTCTACAAGGTAATGTGAATTACATTGAGAACAATGAACCACATAAAAAAGTCAGCACTTTCAGGGAGTCTAAACTTCATCTGAGATATGGTACAAGGTGTAACGCAAATTAAGTAATGCTGTTGCGCCCCCATGAGGAAAATCTGTGTCATTTTGAAAATACCAGAACATACTGTACTGAGATTACTGCAATCACTCCAAAACTGATTTGGAGTACATAATTTAGTACTTTCAATTCATGGATGAACCAATTATGAAGTGTTGACATTGGGTCACATTTGAAAATACCCACAAAGCAGAGGTGGGATGCGACAAGTCTGACCACATCTTGGATACATGTGCCGTGCTGAATGTGTGATGGGTGAACAAGTGAATGATAAAAAAAACAAACTAAATCAGCAAAGAACAATCCCTCCATTTGATTTTACCATGGCAGAAAAAACAGACAGAATGGTATGTGCTGGTGCTGGGAGTGGTCTAGTGTGGTCACCTGGACAAAAAAGGCTCCCTCCAGTGCCTGAGCCAGATCATCGTAACTGCTGAGCAGGTCGAGCTGCTGTGTGGCACTCAGCTCACCTCTCAGCATGTGAGCTTCCTCCAGCTCCTCCATCTGTTTCCTGCACAAACACAAAGAAACTCAAGCTTTACTTGAGGTTTGTTTGACCAGCACAATGGCACCCTCTATTGTTCATACTTAAATCTCAGTGAACAGTTACAGTGTAAACAGCAGAGGCAGGAGCAGCAGATCGACTGTTTACAGGATAAATTAAAAAAACTTACAAATCTAGTTATCATTTTAGGGATTGTTTCACAGTTTCCATCAATCAATCTTCTTGACATTAGGTTGTTAATCCACAGTAGTTTTTACCAAAAGCCCTTTGTCATCCACCAGTAATGTTTAACTAGCAATGACAAGGCTATCAGATTTTTTAGGCCTGTGCATGTGTTTGTCCATGTGTTCCTATAGTAAGAGGAAGTCACTGATCATCCAAGTCTCTTCTCTTTTGGAAGCGCTGAAAAGGAGAACAGGTCATATTTTGGACCCTCATGAGTCATGAGTCTGTACGTCTTGTTAATGTTTTCATGTTTTGCAGCCAAACATTCCTGCTGACTAGAAAGACTTGGAAAGCTGAAGTCCCTGATGTTAACTATAAAATTAATCACCAGCTATTTTGTTAAGTTTGTTGTTGAATATTTTCTGCTTGTTGTATGACAGTAAACTGAATATCTATGGGTTTGGTTATATATTTGAGGAAATCACCTTGGGCTTTGGGAAACAGTGATCAAAGTTTTTCACTATTTTCTGACATTTATTGGACCAAACAACTAATAAATTAATTGAGAAAACGATCATTAGATTAATCAGTTATGAAATAATCATTTGTTGCAGTCCTGAATAGCATGGCAACTTCTGAGGAGGATGGCACAGAATCCTTTATCATGCACAGCTTACAGGTGGCTGATCATCATTTGCTCGGAGTCACTGAACCTCAGTGAACTTTATTTCTCAACTTAGCCTAAGTGCGATCTACCATTCAGATAGTTTCAGTGTAACATGCTGAGGCTTGGAGATATTGGCTGTAGTTCAACCTGACAACTGGAAGTTAGTGGCATTTCATTATTGCTAATCTACACACTAAAAAATGTACTTTTAAAAAACTCAACAACCGTGTCACAAATCTGATATAGTTATTCATAATGTTGAGGTGCTCTGAGCACCACAAAGCAAATCAAAAGGTGTAAAAATTGAATGAAAACATAATTAACAATGAATGTAGTCAGTCTTCTTCTTCAACTTTGTGTTGCTATATTCAATATATTTTCCAATATCTCTTCAGCAAAAGGCATTAAAACTATTCCTCTCTGTGTGAGAGGGCAAATAGGTTTCAAGCCTGGGTCTGTTTTTTTTTCACTGAAAACCTTTGTCAGCAGAAAACTTTGAGTTAGCGCAAGACATTTACAAACTACTGTGACCCAACCAGATTGTACATTTCCATGTAATTCTGGGTACCTATTCAATAACAAAAAATAATCATATCCTAAAAGAAGATCCTGCAAACACACTCAACCTTTTAGAAGATGGACCCTGAACAGGAGACCAATAGATCACAAGTTAACACAACATTATTTTGGACATCATTAAGTCTTTTCCAGGACTACCAGACGAGTCATGTAAAGTTTATTTGTTCAACTGACTATAACTTGGATCACTCTGTAATCAGGGTGACAGGAGAATGTATCTAAATGCAGAGAAACAGTTGGCAGTGTGTCTAGGTCTGACTATATAAAGTAGGATGGATTAATACATTGATTAAGAGTAGATAGCGTGATGGTTTTTACTGGACAAGGACTGCAGTCCCGTGTAGTCAAGCTGACCTGATTTCTGTGATGGCCTTGGCAGCCAGTCCTGGTTGGTTGTCATAGATCTTCACAGTGTAGCCTCCACTGACAAACAACATAGCCCAGGAGCGGCCTATCAACCCGCTGAAACAAACACACACAGAAAATAGACATTTAGGATGCTCAACTTTGAACTACAATGAAACTAAAATCTATTTAATTCAATCCCAATAAACAATCTATACAGTAAAACTGAATGTCACAGTTGATCTCGTCTCTGTTTGGTCTTTGTTGTTCTGTGCTCATTGCTGTGGTGTGTTTGCACCATCACCTCCTTCATAGTTAAATAAACCCTGGTTATATTATGAACATACACCCTATAGGACTGTGTTGTTAAAATGTCTGTATGCAAGTGTCAGCTTGCAAAATCCTGCAGTAGAAAGCCAATCTCAGCGGGGATCGCATGGCCTGCATATTATAGAAAACCCTGCAGGCTAATACACATAGTGTAAACAACTCTGAAAACTTGTGCAAGAATTTGAATTTTTGTCTGTGACGTTTTGTATTCACTTTGCAGGTCGACAAGAGGTTAATTCATTTCAGAGGACTGCCGAGTTTGGGAAAATGAGGATGAACAGGAATACATTCACAAGTAGCAGAAATGGGAGCAAAGTTCAGCACCATAAAGAGTTTCTTTTCTTGCTCACCTGCCGATCACAGTAATGATCTTCATGTCAGTAGAGCTCATTTTAAAGAGTTCAGCTCAGACACACGGTCCACTGGAGCTACTCATACAACAAACGCACATAAGAAAGCTGTGGCACCGCCCCTACGCGGTCACGCTGCTTGGTGTCCGGTACGGTTCGCTGGAAGGACCAAAGAACCAGAAAAGTGCAGCACGCTGCATTTTCCTTGTTCATGTATACTCATAATGTATCTTCGCCGTGTTCTCGCGATAACGAGTTAATTTCACACGATATTTGGGACAACTAGACATTGTTTGCTCTGTTGCCATGGCACCGTGTGGTTTGCTATGAGGATTGTAAACTGTGCCTGTAACAAATGACTTTCCCCAGTTTGGGATTAATAAAGTCTATTTTATCTTATCTTAACCTTTCCTGTTTGGCTGTCAGACAGTGGTCGACACACTGCTCTGTTCCTGAAGGGGACTACTCTTATAACCCCGGGATAACAGCATAATTAATATATCAAATTACTGCACCTCATTCAGTGGAGCGCTGTCAGAGGAGTTCATAGATCAGCGCTTCACATCCATATAGGTATATCATATTTGATTCGTTAGATTTGATTCGAGATTTAATTATATCGTTATCACAAGAAAACGGAGGAAAAATAATATATACGAACACATGGCCGCTATAAGAGCTACTTTTATCAGCAGTCTCCGTGTAACGGACAGAAATCGAGCGGGTAGCTTACACTTGTATCTTAGCAACAGATGGGATCAGAATCGACCAATTATGTCAGTGATAATCGGTGATTGACGCGTAAGTAACCAATCAGAGGTCTGAGAACGAAACTGTCCCACCCACGCCGCTTTGAATTGTGGGATTGAATCCTGAAGCGACAACAAACTGTCTTTGCTGTGGCTCCGGACAGATCACTGTTATTTCAGATATTCATGAGCATTTCCACCGCAGCAGCTCACTGGACAAAGAGAGATGGAAAATGTGCATCTGGCCATGGAGGAGGACGACATTTATTCGGGTTACAACGACTATAATCCAACATTTGACTCCGAGGTGAGTTAGCTCAAAGCTGTTTGCATTAAGTGTACAGGCCAACAGGTAAATACGACATGAGCTAGAGAGGTGGTGAACCACAACGTACACTATTTAAAATGATTAATTGTGTGTTATATTATACAACGCGTACTTCTGTACTGAACATAGCTGTGCAAATGACGAAACACTCACTGAGTATTTTACCATTGTGAAGGAGCTGGAGAATGATGCGGGCTTCCAGCAGGCAGTGAGGACGAGTCATGGAAGAAGACCTCCGGTGAGTTTTGAATGAACTTTTTATTGTCGTGTGTGTTTGTGCGTGAAGGAGAGGGAGAGAGACGTAAAGAGGACAAATGAAGTTCTAACTGTACTCCATTTGTTCAGACTAATGAAAAAATGTGTTTCCCTCAATTATCCAGATGACTGCCAAATTTCCTGGCACTGCTATTGGAGCTCGGCCTTTAGCATCATCCTTTGGGGTAAGTACAATAACACAGGACTCTTTGTGAACAAGACCTGTTTTAACACCTGCATGACTAAAAACATTCTCTTTGACTAATTCTGGGCGTATAGTATTTGTGGTGTTATCTTGGGGTTTAAAGTTTATCCACCAGGAAGAGTCGGCAGAATGTGAGACCGACTCGGGCACTTCTGATGTTCTTTGAGAGTGTCTCTAATTCTCCTTGGTCAAGCGTCAATAAATAATACAGCATAAGACATCAGAAGCTCCTGAACACTTTCTTGCCTCCTCACCTCATCATTGACCTTTGACTTCAGCAATTTCTCTACAACATGAAGGTGTCGCAGTGTGCATCTGAAGACAATGATTGTTTTTAGTGACTTACTCACTCACTACAACTATAAGGAGCACTTCAGATATACACTCTTATTAATGAATATGTCTTTGTCTCATCTCATGTATTTTATACTTGTTGTTTCATGAAGTCTCGGGTTCCCATGGCCTCTTCAATGGGCAGACCCATGACCGGAGCTGTGCAGGTGAGTAAGACTGACAACTCAAGTGTCCATTTAAGATCCTTTGCAGTTTTTATTATGCATTAGTTGATAGTACTTAAGTGGTTTTAATATGGCCAGTATATATTGTATTATAGCTTTTACTGTAAATACATGATATTGTCCGATGTCACGTATTTAATCAAAGCTCAATTACAATACGTCATAAGCTACTAACACTGATAATACCTCTCTTTTTGTGAAGAAAAACTATTGCTATATATTGTGTTGTTTGTTTGATGTTTTTCAAATGTGACAGGATGGAGCAGCCCGGCCAATGACTGCTGTCAGAGCAGCAGGTTACACCTCCTCACTGACCCGTGGTGAGCTTAAAGAAGTCACAAACAGAGATCTTCACAGCTATTTTATTTTAATTCACTCTTACTACATATGTATTGATCTGAATTACCATGTGATTAGTGTTTAGCTTGTGCACTGAGGAAGTTTTTTTCTGGTTCTAATACTTAATTCAAGAAAATGTTACTCTTTTAATTAGTATGAACCTCTGCGTATATCTATAAGAATAGAGCGAAGTTATGTAAACAATAAAATATTCCTGTTACACTGATAATTGGTATAATTTGTATCGTCAGGCTCCACATTTGATCCTCTGGGTCAGTCCAAAGGCCCCGCACCTCCGCTTGAAGCAAAGAATGAGGACACGTGAGTTGTTACTCTTTAGACTGATGTGTCTGTTTCAAGATTATCCCTACATCCAAGATTAGTATTGTCCCCTTAGCAATAAAGATATTTATATGTGCTGTATTACATCTGTTGAAACTAGGATTTAAATGAATCATTATAGGGTCATAATAAGGTATAATTCTTATATGCAAACACAATGCAACTACTACTAACTAATAAATACTAAGTGTTTATGTATATTTTTCAGTGTCTGCCCTGATACTCTGTACATAACAAAATGTATTATGTATGCAATTTTTAATTTTGTCCACTACAAAAGGTTTCTGTCACTTATTTAACATTTAGTTATTACTAAAGTGTCTCTAAACACTGTGTCTGGTGAAGCAGGTGGAGAAAGGCTTGTGCTTTCAAGCCACATGATCACACATTGCATTGCTGTGTCTGTGGTCTTGCAGGCCTGAGGAAAAAATCAAGATCCTGGAGAAGAAAGTGAATGACCTGATAGAAGAGAGCTGCATGGCACAGAGCATTGGAGCCTTACAACTGGTCAGACTGTCATTCTTTAACATACTATTTATAATAATGTCTGTTTGGGTTTGGAGCGAATGCTCTCTGAACGAGGCAGTAAACAGTGATTTATTTTATATTGTGTCGGTCCTATATTACAGCAAACTGGACTGGGTGTCTGCCAGTAGTTGTTTAACCTAAAAAGGTGGTTGGCCTGCTTGTTTTCAGCTGGGTTTTTTTGTTTTTTTTTGTTTTTTAATGGGATAACTTACTGAATCAGACAAAAAAAATTTGAGTTTGTCGTTAAAGTGCATCAGGAATCCATTAAAACTGAAGCATTCAAAAACTTTCTCAAAAAGCAACTTGTCAGTGTCGAACAGTACTTATCAGCAAATGACACATCTTTGGTTTGTCTTTGTTTCAGCATGTACTTGTCTCCCTAATGTCTGCATATGATGTGTTTTTACAGGCTCTTGAAAAAGCCAAAGAGGCAGGAAGGAAGGAGAGAACCCTGGTGAGACAGAGGGAACAGTCTGGCAATGCGGACCACATCAATTTAGATCTCACCTACTCTGTAAGTAAGACTCCTGTACACCAATGCTTGTTCCAATATCTGTAAATAAAATGATGGAGCATTTACTACACTACTACATTCCTACACTCTAAAATGTCATGCCTAAGAAGTTTAAGTACCACCGTTTAGAAAACAAGCTGATCTCTGCTCCAGATTATGTTCTGTACTTCAGTACAATGATGTTTTTTTTTGTTTTTAGAAGACAGTGGTAATTCTATTTATGTTTTTATGCTAGAGGCAGACACAGTAAAGGAACTATCCTCAGCCTAGCAGGACACTTGTTTGTCTTCTGTGGGCTGAGCCCACATAGCTGAGTGATTATGTCCATTGTCCACAAAGCCAAATTAAATTTTGAAGTTGGAGTCTGTGAATCCCTTCCTGACGTCATTGCCTGTTTTCTATTATTTGATTTAGAAATATTGAATTTTTTTTTGTCATATCCAGGTTTTGCTCAACCTTGCCAATCAGTATGCAAACAATGAAATGTACCCAGAGGCCCTAAACAGCTACCAGGTCATTGTGAAGAACAAGATGTTCAGTAACGCAGGTGAGCAGACCACTCAACTTCATATTTCTTACAGATGTGTTTCAACTATGGCTGAGATCTTTTGTGATTTACCCCTAAACTACATCTGTGCTACTCCTCTAGGCCGTCTGAAAGTCAACATGGCTAACATCTACGTCAAACAGAAGAACTACCCTAAAGCCATCAAGTTCTACCGAATGGCACTGGATCAGATCTCCAACGCTCACAAGGAAATGAGGATCAAGATCATGCAGAATATCGGCGTGGTCTTTGTCCGCATGGGCCAATACTCAGACGCCATAACATCTTTCGAACACATCATGAGTGAGAGCCCCAACATTAAGACGGGATTCAACCTTATCCTGTGCTACTATGCCATCGGTGATAGGGAGAGGATGAAGAAGGCCTTTCAGAAGCTCATATCTGTCCCCCTGGGCATTGATGATGAAGACAAGTACATCCCCTCTAATGTGAGTCACAGTAATATACTGTATGTTTATTTCTATTTTTACATTAACACTCAGTAACATGACAGTAGTACAAAAACATAATTAAGAATAATCTGTTCCAGAACAGTTCTTGTTGAATGTGTTGCCTGTAATGTTTTCTCTCTCAGGATGATACCACCTCAAATATGGTCATCGAGGCTATTAAGAACGACAAACTTCACCAAATGGAGAGAGATCTGTAAGAAAAATCTCACATAACACAAACAGACATGGCTCCTCCAACCAAACATCATGAATTCATGTCCTGTTTTCTCCTTGTGTTACTGTACATAGGAAAGTCCTGGCTGAGAAGTATATCATGACTGCAGCCAAGCTCATCGCTCCAGCCATTGAAAATTCTTTTGCAACTGGATTTGACTGGTTTGTTATTTTATTTTTTATTTTTCTTAACACCAGAGGGCATACAGTGGACAAGCTCCATGGCGGTCCTTATTAGGGACAGAAACAGAAACACATGGTTTTCAAAGTAGTATCAGAGATTGTGTAGAAGTAATTGACAGTAATAAAAGACACTGTGTCCATAAATTGGAAATCCTGAAAATCAAAACTAGGGGAAAGTGATTGGAGGGCTTGAAGTGTTTTTCTCTTGGTGCAATTCTGCCTGATTTAACATCAGTCAGTTTTTGGTAGGGCAAGTTTCATCACAGTTACAAAAAAAGCTGCTTGGTCACCTGTCAATGTATTAAATAGCTCAGATGAATACGATCAGTCACAGATATCTTGACACTGAGACCTACTATTAATAAACAAAATTAAAATCCAGCCTGGACTGCAGCTTTCATGCATCTGACGTATCGATCAAACTCAGATAAAAGGAACATGCATCATACAAGCATCACATGGTGTGATGTGATACATAAAGTGTTATATTATGCACATGTACGGTTGGTTTTTGTTTTGTTCTTTAGGTGTGTTGACATGGTGAAGAGTTCTCAGTATGTTGAGCTTGCAAATGATCTGGAGATAAACAAAGCCATCACCTACCTCAGACAGAAGGACTTCAACCAGGTGACTGTTTAACTCGGTAGTAGTGTAAAGGGTAATACCACTCAGTTTAGTCTGTGGTAGTTGCCACAGTAGCAGCAAAGGAAAGCCAACTTTAAACTTGACACCCCGTTGTTAATATTTTGCCTCCAAATTGAACAGGACATGTATATGATGCCTTGTAACATGCCAAAGTGGCAGTAATAGTAGACTAACACAACATCTCGAGCTAGATCATGCTCCTTGTGATAAATATCTTTTATTAGAATAATATTTTCACAGCAGCCGTTTTGACATGAAATAAAATAATTAGACATAAAATAGAATCTACGGCAATAAATGTAACACCTGTGTTTACCTACTATTTCATGTCAAAATGGCTGCTGTGAAAAGGTCTATTGAGAATAGGCTGATTTTTTTTTTTTTTTCAGTTTAAAACCAAAAGTAAAAAAAAAAAAAAAAAACATTCATGTGATTGCTTAAGTTTTATATGTAATGACATAAGTCAGTACATTAAAGACTGACTCTGCAGAAACAGAACATATTTGCTGTACATTTTTGTTGTATGATTATGTTATAAAATGTTACTCTCATTAAAGCTGTCAGAGTATAAATTACATTAAAAATGGTTCAACTGAGTGGTATTTCCCTTTAAACATATGTAACATGGAGGATCTGGTCTTTGTTGTACTTTTCTTTTTTTCCCCCATATTTTTTTTAATAATGTGTTTCTGTACACTTATTGTCCAGCGTTGTTTATATATGTCAGTTTTCTCTAAAATCAGGAGTGTGCAGCATCAGACTCAAAGTTTCCCCTTCTCATTGCCCTCCACTCTCTCTTGCTTTTGTCTTGTTTCCTTCCCATCTGCATGCCTAAGGTTGAGGTATGTGTGCCTTTTGTTTCCATGTTCACATTTAAGTTGTGTTGGTTTTTTTTCCCCCTGACATGTTACTACTTATGCATGCCTTTTCCAAATAGAGGCACTGCCAAGAGAAGTTGGACAAGCAGTTATTGGTTTAAAACCCACAGGCCAGTAAGGAAAATCTGGGGGCAGTAAGGAAATTATAACCATGGTTCCTTTCTTACCAATATACTGTACCACTGAGCTCTCAAGGAACTGCAACTTTGCCAGTGGAACTGCTCTGCAGAACAGCAGAACGCTTATTTTAATCCCGTCGAACTGCAGTAGCCAACTTTCTTGCACTGATAGCCTTTACTTGTATGGAACACCAAAACGTTGTGCAATATTACATAAAGAGAAAAGACATACATGAAAATTTATAAATGAACCAACAATTTGTGATTGAAGAAATCATTCAATTCACTTCATTATTATGAGAAATTATTTCATCATCAATTTTCATAATAACATTATAATTTTTATTACATTATAGACAATGAAGTCTGTTTTTATTTCCTTATGGCATTTTCCTAGATAACACATTTCATGTTAAAGGTCCACTGTGTCAGATTTAAAGGGCTCTATTTACAGAATGTGGATGAAATGGAATATAACATACATAACTATATTTCCATTACTGTATATTTACCTGAAAATAAGATTTTTAAAAATCTTTATTATTTTAGAATGAGCTTTTTATGTCTACAGATGCCGCAAGTGCTCTTGGACCATGAAGTCCACCATGTTGAACCGCCATGTTTCTACAGCGGACCAGAACAGACAAACTAAACACTGGCTCTGGACAGGGCTTTTTAATGTTTTTCAAGCATTATGTGGACATCTTAGTTTCTTCTTCACGCTTGGAAGAAAAAGGGTGAAACGAGGGGATTGCAATAAACATTTAACGTGCTAGATGTGTAAATCCTAAACACTGCCACTTAAAAGTTTATTTCATGAGGACGTTTCATTTCATAATGTCACTTCTCATGACACTGGTGTTCATTGCAATCAGGATGTTGCTGGAAGAAAAATGCCATTATGAAATAAACAAAGACTGTTCTAATGCAAATAAGAAAGATGAAATAACATTTTATAATAATTGTTGAGTTGCTTCATTGATTATTTCACAAAAGATTGTGTCAGTTATGTGTTTTCCACAATGTATTCATGTTTTATTATTATTTCAGAATCCTTTATTTAATATTGGACACTTGGAGCTCCATGTTCATCTGATGCATGCGTGTGGTGCTTTTATACTCTTTATAGACGGTGGTGGTGGTAGCATCATTGCAACTGTAGCCTAGCTGGTTTGTTAAAATTCGAACATTTACACACTAATACTCTTAACACGCCTCCCCAGTATATAATGCACTGAGGAAATCGCATCCTGCATCCCCAACTCTTTATTATAAACTCTAAATTATAATGCTTAGATTGACTTTGTGTTTATAGCGGTTACTTCACTGGTCAGCTTTATATACTGTACCACACATTTTACATATTCTGATATTTGCTGATGTAAAGAATATTTATTGAAGGCATGACAGCCCAGCATGAATGATACTAAACACCAGAAGAATTTGTTCATTTGTAATAATCTTTATGTTATTATGTTCTTACATTTTAGAGTATCGCTATATCACTTTTACCCTAACAGCTTGTGTTTGTGTTATCAGGCAGTAGAAACTCTGAAGACTTTTGAGAAGAAAGACAGCAGAGTGAAGAGCGCTGCAGCCACCAACCTCTCTTTCCTCTACTTCCTGGTAAGATCCTCTCATTGACTAATCAAAAGGCTTTCAGATAGCTCAGTGCCTGAGTTAAATATTTGTTTGTTCAGCTGTTTTCTATGACATCTGTGCTATACTTGTTAGGAGAGCTGAATCACAGCCCCATTCTCTGTACCAACCTGCTACCAGTAGGCGCTGATCTTTCACCTGTTACAGGAGAAGGACTATGACCAGGCTGATCGATATGCTGACCTCGCCATGAACGCTGATCGCTACAACCCGGCAGCACTTATCAACAAAGGCAACACGGTATTCGTCAAGCAAGACTATGAAAAGGCTGCAGAGTTTTACAAAGAAGCACTGAGGAATGATTCGTCCTGCACTGAGGCTCTCTACAACCTGGGTAACATCCGTTTCCATGATACAGGACAGTGTTCGATAATTAGATTCATTTATAGTAGAGTAAACTTAACACAAAGTGCAGGACAAACACAAGATAATGCTTCTTATTACTTATTGGCTCCTGTCAATACTTGTACCAGGTCTAACCTATAAGAAACTGAATCGTCTGGAGGAGGCTCTTGACTGCTTTCTGAAGCTCCATGCCATTCTGAGGAACAGTGCCCAAGTCATGTACCAGCTGGCCAACCTGTATCCTACTGACCAGAAGTGTGATATATCGTACGTGTTTGTGAATGTGTGTCGCTGCTTCAAACTGTTGTACCTCAGTAGATGTTGCTGTGAAGGTCTTCATACAGGGATTCAAACCTGCATCTTTGTCTATTCCCATGTGACAACCTGTTTCCTTGACTCATTGGCTTCATCTATGAGCTTTTGGAAGATCCACAGCAGGCCATCGAGTGGCTGATGCAAGTCATCAGTGTAACTCCCACCGACCCCCAGGTACTGGCCAAACTGGGAGAGCTGTATGATGGAGAGGGGGACAAGTCCCAGGCTTTCCAGCACTACTATGAGGTACGAGAAGCATAACTGAATGTTTTTATGTCTACGGTCTAATGAATTCATTTAACATTTCACTGATCGATTGCTGTGCTGTTCAGTCCTTCAGGTACTACCCCTCCAACATCGACGTGATTGAGTGGCTCGGGGCTTATTATATCGAGACGCAGTTCTGTGAGAAGGCCATTCAGTACTTTGAAAGAGCCACACTCATACAGTAAGTAACCAACAAATTATTCTGCTTTAGCAGATAACTTGTTAACTAACAAATCATATAGATCTGTGTGAAATAGACCTTTTTCACAGCAGCCATTGCTGACATGAAGTAGTAGTGTTAACACAGGTGTTACATGTGCTTCATGTTGGTTCACTGGAACCTCCATCAGTATCATTGCTAACACCTGTGTTTACCTACTATGGCTGCTGTGAAAACTGATGGAGATCTATGTACCTATCATAATGCTAAAAAAATAAGTATATCTTTCAGTGAAGCCAAGTCACAGGAGTTGTTCTGTTATGTTTAAAAATAAAGTATGTTGTTTCTACATTGTTCTGACATGGTTTACTGTTCGTCCTCTTCTTTTTTTGTTTAAATTTAAAGTTTTATTGAGTTTTATAACAACAATATTCAGAAACAAAGAACAAACAGATAACCAAACAAACATTGATAAAAGAAAAGCAGTTACTTTTAGCAGGTACTAATCTCTATACACAGATCTCTGCATATGAACACAGAATCTGTAGGTGGAGGATCAAGAAGTTTGTCCCCAGAGGCGTTCTGGTTTCCATTTGTAGTCTGAGTAGTATTGACCCTGGGCTTGGGTTTCATTAGTCCGCATGGTGAGCAAAAGACATTGGCCATAATGCAGTCTCAGGAGTGCTCAACTGCAGCACTACAGTTCAGTCCCCAAGGAAACACAACCTGGGTGATCTGGGCAGTTCACACTCCATCCACTCACAATATCATGTTTCACATCACATGGGGAAAAACATGGGGAATTCCCCATTAATTTTGCTTGTCTTCCAGTTGAATTCAGAATGGATTTTTACCAATATGTTTGTTTTTTTTCTTAAAGTTTAGAGCTGGGTTGTATGTTCATACTGACTGCTGTGTTTTTCAGACCGACACAGGTGAAGTGGCAGCTAATGGTTGCAAGCTGCTACAGAAGAAGTGGTGAGAATTATTCTGTTTATAACCTTTCATGGCATAGTAAAACAGCACATTACCATCTATTCTCTGGTCTGGTTTTCAGTAACATGTTGGCATAGATAAGTAGATTCACTGTCTCCACATCGGAGCTCCCAAACTTTATCATCCATTTATCGACCCACAGGATGGAGCTTAGTAATTTAGTGGCTGTGAGGTGTTAACTTATTCTGTGTTTGCTGAAAACTAGCAATGAGTTCATTGAAAGTTGTCGACATAGATCCTTTTCTTTTTCTTTACAGGAAACTACCAGAAAGCTCTGGAAACTTATAAGGACATCCACCGCAAGTTTCCAGAAAATATTGAATGTAATCCGTCCTGTTTGTTACACAATTTGTAACAGAACTCTTAACCAACAGCAGATGATCCACTGATCAGTGTGAAGAAAATAAATAACTGTGTGTTTGTCCAGGCCTGCGTTTCTTGGTGAGGCTGTGCACAGACATGGGTTTGAAGGAAGTCCAAGAATATGCCACCAAGCTGAAGAAGGTGGAGAAGATGAAGGAGATCAGAGAACAGGTATGTCTCTTATGTGACTTATATTTGTAGCATTTTTGTGTAAATAATCTGTGTTCTGCTCCAGTCTGATGTCGATTCAGACATCACTGAATAGACATAGAAAACTAGAGAGTGCAGAAACAAAACTCAAACTCTGTGAGCAGAAAAACTAATGAAGTTATAGTACTGCCCACAGTGTGTGGCTGATAGTAGATCTGTTTGTTTTGCTCTGCAGAAGAGCCACAGCAGTGACAGCTAACCACAAACATATTCTGGTTTACCACTTTGAGGGTCCAGATTCATCAAAAGTTATAACTCACTAATGATTTAATATGTAACCTGAAACCCCTGTTGAAGCAGAATTAAAACATTTCAGGACTAGAATTAATAAAAGTCTCTTTTGATTTAGATTAGATTTAGATTTTGAAGTGATTTAAAAGAGTCCAAAAGCTCAGTCATGAGTTGGGACTTGGAAACAGTCATCAGAGGCTCACAGGGGAGAAGCAATTCAGCAATGTAGCTAGAGCTGAACCATGAAGTGTTTTAAAGGTGATCCGTAAGTCAACATGGCTGACATTTGTCAAAAGCCAGGCAGCTGTGTTTTGCACCAGCTGAAGGTGCGAGATGATTTTTGACTCAGCCTTGAATAACAATAAATTACAGTAATCTAAGATGACATTAAAGACTTCTTGAGAACAGGCCAAGAGAGAAAAGAGCTGATCTATGAGATGTTTCTTAATCAATAGAAACATGTTTGAAGAAAGGATCCAAGATATTCCTGGAAAGTAGTTGTGACATACAGGATGAAAGATTAATAATATTGGCTTCTTCGCTGATTTTTTTAATGGGCCATAATTTTGCGTGTCGAATCGTACTGGATTTTATGTTTATTTATGATGTCCCAGTGGTAGCATGTATATCCAGAATGTTGAATGATATAATGTCCACGTAATTGAACATCTGAATAATATTATGCAACCTGCGTGTTGTATATCATATGTTAGAGACGTTCATTGAGCTTTTATTAATCATCATTTCCTCACCAATGTCTTGGCGTCCTGTCGTCTGTTCCTGGACAAGAACATACTGATTGAAAACATCCACATGTCCCATAAATTGGGTCACTGGTCACTGCAGCTCCAGAAAATGCAGGAAAAAAAGAAAAACAGCTGTGTTCCTCTTCTGTTGATTTTCCATGAATCAAACTGTTCAGGGTACAGCAATGCTATCCAGCTGTTTAACACCTGGCTGACACTAATGCTCGGGCATTTAAAAACAGTTGTTGTGTTTGCAGAGTTGTTCACACGCGTGATGCTACATGCAGTTGTTTGGTTTGCTCAGTGTCACCTGACACATCTGACTGCACTAGATAAATGGTTTGTGGTCTGTCTGCCAGCCAGGATTATTATTGCTGTATTCTCTGTGGTGGAAATAAAGCCTGTGTTTTCTTCATCAAGAGTAACTGCATGTATGTTCCTAGATTGGCAAGTAGTGTTTGCTTGTATCTGATGGGTTCAGACACTTCAGAGACAAGACCTGCTTGAATATACTCCAACCTAACAACCTTTCTAGTTCCCTGCTGTGTTCCTCGTTTCTTTTCTTATTACTTTTGTCTTAAAAGAGTACACCACCAAATTAGCATTGCACTCCAATAACATGGTGGTAATCACACTGGACAGCTAAAATCAGATCCATATTGGAAACCGAGATGTTGTTGTTTTATTCTACTCTCCCATCAAACCATTATTCATAATGCAACTCGACCACAATGAGTTCAGATGAAGATTGGTTATGTTGTACTAGTAGGGGCTCGAGCGGAGCTACAGTGGTCTGGTAACCTCGCTTCATTCTCTCTCCACAGATATTTTTATTTATTAAAGTTGTAAACCCAACTGACAGTTTAGTTTTTAGTTTTTATTTGTAGGTTAACAATACACAAGAACAAGAAAAACAGGTCAGTATTGGATATATGAATAATGAGGATTGAGAGTAAAGTGACGTGTGTACAGAAGTATTGCACAAAATCTCAGTCCTGGTAGCAGCAGTCAGTCCTGTTAGATTATGAGTACAGAAGTCTGATGGCGTGGTGGTAAAAACTGTTCCTCAGTCTGGTGCTGTGTGCAGTCATGCTCCTGTAACGTCTGCCAGATGGTAACAAGGAGGACAGTCAGTGAGCTGGGTGGCTGTCCTTCCGCATGCACCATTGCTGAAATATGTGAATGTTAAATAGACTGAACTTGTATAGCCGCTTTCTAGTCTTCTGACCACTCAAGGAGCTTTTACAATGCACACATTCATACACTGATGGCATTGGCTGCCATGCAAGGTGCAAACTGCTCAACAGTTTTAATCATTCATACACACTCAGCCACCGACGGGCAATTCTGGGTTCAGTATCTTGCCCAAGGATGCTTCGACATGCAGGCTGGAGGAGCCGGGAATTGAACCATGACCTGCTTTACTTTCTGAGCCAGTGATGTGCTGCTTCCACCACTCTCTGTAATTATTTAAGGCCGTGAGCAGAACAGCTCTCGTACCAGACTGTGATGCAGCCAGTCAGCGTGCTCTCAATGGTGCACCTCTAGAAGTTTTTGAGGATGCTGGTGTTTATGCCAAACTTGCAAATTTTCCTCAGAAAAAACACTCCAGCTGCCTCTGGAGGCACAAAAGTGCACATGTACTGTTTAAGACCTGTAAAAACAAACTTTGATGTGTAAAATGTGTGGATTTCCCTTTAAATGGTCAGTGTACAGTACAGGATTTAGTGGCCTCTAGAGGTGAGGATGCAGATTACAACAACCATGCTGAGAAACCATGCTGGTGGCAAAACGTGCAAAAGGCAAAAGGCCAGTCTTTTGTTTGACTATGGAGGTGTAACCTGCTGTAGATGAGTAGATGAAGATGGTCTGTCGCTGGCCTGGGGTCAGTCATGGTTTGAAAAGTGTGAAATTGAGGGTTAACAGAGCTGTTTGCCTTTTGTCCTGTGGAGATACTCATCAGAGCCAGGAACAGATGAGGAGGATGACTTTGTTAAATCACAAGCAGCTGCTTTGAAATCAGCCCAGCGATGCTGTTGGAGCAGAGAAACGATCCTACAGAGACTGACAGAGACTCGGACAGAGCCAGAGGACTGACTCACTAACCCCAAAATTCTTCAAAGTGAATGACAGCGAAAAACAACCGAACCCTCTAATAAAACCGCATGATGAATGAAAGGAGATTAGTTTACATCACTACTTACACCGCACAAAGTGGAAATGTAGGACTAGTTTACTTGTCATATTTATACACATATTTTAATACATTAATGCCATATTTCGCTTGAATTTGTATTGGTGGTATTAGTTTCAAAACCTGTTTTTTTTTTCCATGCCAATAAAACTGACCTAACTTGTATAATGTGAGGAAGAGACAAATAAAGGGAGGCATGAAATCACCAGCTATCTGGCATCAAACGTCTCTCCTCTTTCATTTGCAGTGCACAATTTTATTTCATTTTTTCTGTTTTTTTAAACCACAGATATATTTTAAAGTTCTGTTGGAATTATTTTTGTCCTTGTCTGCACTTGAATCTGAAATTTCTCCTCCCTGTCTCGCTCTCCCTGCAGAGGGTGAAGTCAGGACGGGAAGGCAGCGCCAGAGGTCGGAGAGAAGGCAGAGAGGGCAGCGCCGGGAGTGCGGGTGAGTCTGTAGTTACCGTGACATACAAAGTTCCGACTGTGCGTATGTCAGGAAATGTTTAACTGTAACTCCACATTTTTATGGTCTTTAGACCTGTGACATCGAATAATACAAACCCAAATTTTCAAATTCAACTCATAGGGAAACGTGTGGAAGAAGAAATTTTCCATTTTATAACATCTACTTTATATTACAGAAGTATATTGTTGCAACAGCACACAAATAAACATGTATCAGTATCACTTCTGTAGTTTATCCATTTGATTTCTTTTTATTTTTTTCTTTTCATTTATTTATGAGAAAATATATGTCATGTCATCACTTCCCTCTCTCCTCTACCTGTTGTCCACACATGCTGCTGGCAGCAGGCTCCACACCTGTCCTCACCTCTCCTAAGAAGGCCAGCATCTTGGGTATACCTCGATTCACCACACAGAGTCCTGACTAGAGTCGAGTTCTGTTACAAGTCTAAATATTCATAAGGCCATAAAAGGAACTGTCGTGGGTTTTGGTTGTGTAGCTGGAGGGTCAATAGCAGGTCAAACATCTTTCCGGGTCAGATTAACGGTTGACTGAGTTCCTGCACCCCGTCTGTAACATTTTGGGATACAAAATGTTCCTGTGGAGTCCAGAGAAGACAAACTTCCACAGTTTTAGCACTCCTTCACTACAGAGCCACAACAAATACAGACACATACTCTAGACTGGCTCCGACACTGGAAAGCTGGCTCATCAGCACATTTTAAATGCAATCCAGACAAACTAGATAGTTGCCAAAAGCTGTAACGAGACCCAGCTTTGCTCTCTGGTGCAGCTGAACGTCCTGTAGACTAGTAAAGATAGATATACATATATATATATATATATATCAGGCACCTGTTATTTTGCCTGCTGCTCCACCGTGCCAATTATTCCACTGTGTCCTGATAAATTAGATTAGAAAACCTCAAGTCTGTGTGAGTTTGCTGTTTTGTTTTTTGCTGCCAGAGCTGTAACTGGATCTGTTTAGAAGAAGCTTTTCAACCTCATCTAATATGCTCAGTCCTGTGTATTGTTCAATATTGGTTATGACACTTTTAAGTTGCTTAACTAAACCTCAAATCCTCTTACTTTCTTACGGCACATCAGAGACGGATGTTAAAGCAGGTGAGGTTATAAAATGCTGATGATCATCAGCTCATCAGCTCCCATTACTCTCGCTGGTGTAATTGTTTCTCTCTGTGCTGTTATGTTATGTTTTGTGTGCAGTTACTTTCAGTCACTCTGTAATCTTTCTTTCCTCTTTGCCTTCCTGCTGTTCTGGTTTTCTGCCTGTTGGTGTCATCTGTCCTCTCGCTCTGCTTCCCCTTCGCTGCCCAGTATCTCAGTCTGAGTCTAAACAACTCAGTCCCCCGTTGGACTCAGGCAGAGGTATGTTTGCCACTCTGAACGAATGAAGTGAAAGCCGTAGGTTTGTAAGAGAACGAGATCTTTACAAAGACTAGAGGTTGTTTGTTTCATTTCAGCAATTTCTCATTCGTTCCCAGAATGTGTGGAAACATTTGTGATCAATCCTCACAAACTGCTCACGGATGAAACTGATTATCAGTACTTTTGTTTTTTTCTTCACAATTCTAGATTTTCATGGTACGATTGGAGTCTGAGGAAAAATTCTGGTTTCATGATTGTACTGCAGTAGTTGATTTCACATCACAGAAGAGTATAAATCATGAACATTTTTGTTTTGGTTTTAGTAAAAATAGAAGAAGTAAACTGAAACATCCTTGTGCAGTTGTTGTGCCCTCGAGCAGGTTACATACTATTTTGTTGAGCGTGACATTTGTAAACAGTGTCATCTTCCTTTTCCTGCTTTGTTGCCGCTACTTCACTTGCTGTTGCTTACAAAACCATGACAGTGGCTGCATCCCATTTAAATAGTTTCGATTGTTACGTTCAGCACAAACAAATGTTTTCATTTCATTTTCATTTTCTGCTATGACGCATCACGTCTTCATTCTCATTTCTCACCATTTGTCATTAGAAATGTTGATAGATGTGCATAATACAGTGAGAATTAGACTAAAGTGCCTTTTAACAGCACTATAGTTTTGGTGGGATTTCTCTTTACACAAGCAAGACAAACTTTATTTATGTAACACATTCACGCCTTCATTTAATGACGCCACATTCCAATAGAAAAATGGAAAAGAAAAACACACACCGGCATTTTCACCCTAACCACAGTCAAATCGTTCTTTAATACTCAACACCATCTGGGTGAAGTTTTCAGCACTGTGCACTGACTCAGCAGGAGTGAGTGGTTAGAACAGTTTCCCATAGGTAAACACACAAGTTGAGACACCTAAGTATAGTGTTTCGGTCAAAACACCTGAAACTGGTCCAGAAATCTTGGCTGACAGGCAGCTGTGATGTTGGAGTGTGGTCGGTGTTTGCACTGAGCTCTGTCTCGCTGAGGGAGGAGGGAGCGATCACCCAGACCTCCTTTCAGACATTTGAGAAAAGCTCTAGTGCACCTGAGAGTTTTCCCTCATTTCTGTAAAGTCTGCATATTTTCAGCTGTATATCGAGCATGTGTGTCGGCGGGGGCTGAGTTTGTTTTCCCACGGAGCTAAACCGGCGTCATTCTCTGATGTGAAACCACAGAGCAGAAGTGCAGATTCAAAACGTGATGGAATGTTTCTTCAAATATTTGTTTTTGAAATTTCTTTTCTTTAAAGTTCTTATTTTGTCTGTGCAATAAATGAACACATTTAGGCTTGAAGCATGAAGGAGCTGCTAGTCAGGATTTGTTGTCTGTCTATCGGAGCCCTTCGTGATCTTCCAATGTTTTTTAAATAAGTTTGAGCAGGACACTGCAAAAGCCAGAAAGTTGACTCATCCATACTGGATTGTCCTCACCAAAATATTATGGCCATTTGTGCTGTGGAGGAGTATAAAACTTACTCACTGCAACTTTCATTGTGGAAACTGTTACAATTCATTTGAAGTCTGGCTTCCGACCTGCCGTGCCATCCCTTTTCTGTGTCTCCCAGTTGTGAGTTATAAAAGAGAAACGGCAAGAAAAAAAAAAAGAAAAAATATGGAGGAAACGTCAGTTTTCCAGCAGAGATTTCAGCTTGCCAGCAGTGTGTGCGGCCTCGTGTGAGATATTAGGGACTGTGAAGGAAGGTAGACTATCGGGCCTCCTTCTCCTTCCTGTTTTCCAGCTTTCTGCCTTTGCTGTCGTCAGTTTCCAAGACTACCTGGCAGCCAGATGTGGGCCACTGCTGTCTGTAATCAAGTCTGTCCTTCAGCTCTGTAGACCACTCTGTCAGGCTGTCATCTGAGCCTGGAACACACACACACACACACACACACACACACACACACACACGATATTCTTTGAGCTCTGTGCTCTGTTATTAGGGCCTATGATGGTGCTGTTGCTGAAGGGCACTCTAGCAGGATAGAGAACTGTTACTCTCAGTTGGTATCCAGGGCATAAACTTCTGTGGATGTGAAGTGAAGCCAATGTAAAAGTGCCAAAAACTGCAGTTCCTCAAACGGCCACTTGAGGCTGGCTACAGAACGAGTCAATCTCCATAAGCTCCCATATCACTTCTCAGCAGAAATAAACATGTTTACAACCTGGTTTAAAAAAAAAACATAAAACAGTTTTGGTCTCCATAACTAATTTAGCTAATAATAGCTAATTATATGAAGGCTTAAAGTTATGAGTAACTAACAGCGTGGACGCATTGATTGACAGGTGGGTACAGTTACAGATGGCTTGTTTGAGCACCCAGGTTTCATTCAGTCTGCCTCAGGTCTGCCGATAATCCACATCTTTGCCCAATTTTTAGATTAGCTGTGAAGCAGAAGCTGCCAGCTCTTTGAAAACCTGTGGGTGACTTAACGGATATGACATCCATTCTTTCTACTGTCAGTGCTGGTATCTTTTTAACTGTTAGGAAAGTGATTCCTAATCAGAGGCACTCTGTTAAGTAGCTCAGCTAATTGGTAAAAAAAAAAAAGAAATTCACGTCATATTTTAATTTGTGGGATAAAAAAAAAGAAAAAAAATTCAAACAATTTAACAGTTTCTTATGACTATCGATAGACTACAAAAAGCCCCATGTCTTGTGAGAAACAGAGCGGCAAACTAGTTAACAAGTTTGAGAGACGTTTAAATGTTGTAGATATCTAAAAGTAAAGGAGTGAGTGAAACACCAAAACAAGTGTTGGTGGCATGAAAGTAAACTTCGAACATTGGCACATTTAAGGATCATTGTGTTTTGTTTGGTAAGATCCTTGTACCGATATCAACTTTTCTATATTTAAAATTGTGCGGAGCTGTGGCCGAACTGAGCTATCTCATGTGACTGCTGCCACGCACACATTTCATAGCATACCGTCTCTGCGAGATGAAAATCTCATGTCTCCACCATGTTGACTTTTCAGAATGTGAGAAAATCAAACTTGCTTTCAGTCGGACCTCTGTGAATTCTTTTTGACGATATCTGGAAAGGACAGATGCACGGCAAACAGCGATCTGTTATTTCATCAATTATGATTTCATTCTAGGAGAGTGGAAGAATTGCACGTGGCTTAGTTTTCACCATGCATTCTGCTTAAAACAAGTTCATGTTCAAAACGTGTAAGAATCCTGCACACACACACAATCAAACACACACTGATGAAGTTAAAGACCGCTCGCTACACTACAACACAAACAGTTCCAGCTTTAAGGAACATTTCAAGAAAACAGGTAATGTATTGAATTGTGACCTTCTTTTTTTAAATCATCATGTGTGTTCGTGTGCGTTTGTGCAGATAGCAGCCACAGCAGCAACAGCACTAAAGGAGAGCGACTGAGCGCCAAGATGAGGTCACTTCCTGGTTCCAATGAGCCCTACGAGGCCAGCAGCCCGAAAGAAATAGGTGAAAGAACGTCATCTGTCACCTCTGTCTCCCTCTTCTACCCTGAAATCAGATGTTTGATTTTCTGATTAGATTTGTCCTAAAGGTTCATCAAGACAACAACCACCAGTCTCCCATATTTACACACTGGATAGTCACATAATTCAAACAGTTTTTCATGCAGAGTCTCTTGCTGCAATTTCAAGTAAATGTTGTTACTGCAACAGTATTTCCCACAAGGGGGACTAAGACTTTTATAGACTCTTAGAAATGATGATTGTAGATGAGTGAGTACCTCCTGCCCCTGAAATCTGAAAATGATGTCTCTTATATTCATATTCATCTCTCCTGGTCAATGTGCCACTTTCCTTATGGCATATTTTCAGGTTCCATATCTTCTCAAGTACTTGACTGGAAATGCTCTTTAATTTCAAAGATTGATAAGATCATAACATGCTAATCCTCTGGTCACCCGTGTACAGATGCATCCTACGTGGATCCACTGGGCCCTCAGATGGAGAGGCCAAAGACGGGATTGAAGAGGCGGGTGGAGGACGACAACTTTGCAGACGAAGAGCTGGGAGACGACCTGCTGCCGGAGTAGCTGCTTCCACCCTCTGCCTTCATCGCACTGTTCAGAACATTTGCTCTTGTCACCTTTTTGAAATGCCTTTACAAGTTTCACCACAAAACCAATGATTCATTTTCATGGGAATTAAGGAGTGTCCAGGAACTTTTCCAGGGTCGAGAAACAGGCCGCAACATGTAATGTCGGCAATGTACGTTCACCAAAAGTGCTTGTTTTTTACCAGTGACGGGCTCAGATTGTTATCTGAAGACATCATGGGAAGGAGCCAACACAGATAACTTCTGTGAAAGAGTAGGATGGTTTTTGTTTAACCTGAAACAGCCGTTAAATCCCTCTGTTTTTTTATGTAGTCTGGTGGCTTTGAATAGTCATTTTATGTTGCAGATCGGATGAGTTGTTGCTGCCTTGATCAGTTGGTTTGTTTTTGTCACTTGGCATTTTGGTGTTTTACCATGTTAGCTCAGAACCCAAATAAAACAAGTGTTTACATTCCTCTCCGATGGAGTGTGCAGAAATTATAGACGTACTTTTTGGACATGCTGTTCCTCCCAAAGGTACACGAGCCTACGAGTTCTTCATGTTTACCCAATATGGATGTGAATGTCTAAAACTACCTTTAAAACTGAAAGTCTGCACTTTAGCCTCAGTGTCACCTTTTCATTTTAAATCCAGCGTTGGGACACTAAAGAAACATCATTGTTCTAATATTTTTAACTCCACTGTGTGTTCTATGCGAGAGCCTGAGAACCTTCTGGAAAATCCATCAGGACCATAAAGCAAACGTGTAATCCATCCATGTCAGGGCGTGTTTCGTTATCTTTTAACAGAAATGTTTCTCTGTAATGTCATATTTATTGTTTGTTTGTTCATTCTATTAAAAGAGAAAATATTTGATCTATTCTAGACAAGTTGAGTGTGTCTTTCTCTGATAAAACACAAACCATATGCTGTGTGTGTGTGTGTGTGTGTGTGTGTGTGTGTGTGTGTGTCTCTCTGACAACCTGACTCATTAAAGTGTAGCAGATCAAACTGGAGGTTTGTGGAGGGTTAACAGTGTTTAATAAAGTTGAATGTTTTCATTGGCATCGTTTAAATGAAAGCTTTCCCCTCCCATAAATCTTAATAGCATACATTCGCAGTACAAATCACACTAAGTGACAGGCGCTGAGGCCTGTGAGAGTTTAAAAAATCATTTATGTGTTTGTGGTCGTTTGACCTTGACGTCATGGTGTCTCTGTGAAACCAGAGCAGACACTGAACTGGATCCAGTTTATCTTTTAAAGTAGACTCTGGTGTGAAGCCAGGATCCTGCAGCCAGAGCCTGATGGGAGTGGGAAGTCCCGTCAGGCTGTGCTGCAGCTCTCATGAGCGCTGCATGGTTTCCTTTTATTACCGGGGCCAGAGGTCTGGAGACTGGACTTTATCTGTCAGTGCTTCACTGTGATTTCGACTCGTCCTGACCGCTGGATCACGATGTTCCAGCTCCCATCAGATTTTACGCACACATCACTGAGGCAAAGCGTCAGGGAAAGTCTGTTGGTGGCATTTTTCTCTTCTTAAACACAAATCAGCAGGTGTGACAGTGCCAGCTTGGTGAAAAAAAAATTATTTCTAAAGTAATTATTGCTCCTGGCGACACCGTGGACGCGTTGTGCCAAAATGTTTCCGCAGTTTCCCTGGCGGCGCGCCTGCCCCTCGGTTTCCAAGCCAGGATTGAGGACTGTTTGCCTGCCGCAGCGCTCCCAGCATTTCACTGGATTATAACAGAGGAGAGTGACCTGTCAACCGGAGGAGTTGTCTCATTTTGTCTTCTCATAATCTGCTTGTCATCTTTTACGAGAAGCAGTCGAGGTCATTAGACAGAAACGCTTTTTACGCATTTTGGCACAGAGCGTACCGGGGAGCGCGCAGTGATGTCGCGGCGGACCCGCGTCCTCCTCCTGCTGCTGCTGCACCTGGCTGGACTCCTGCTGGGCTGGCCAGCTGAAGCGGTCCGGGTACGGAAAAAGGCCACCAGAACCCGGTCTTGCATGGACCTACCGGAGGAGATCTTGGAGCAGATGTTCGGGCGTCTCTCGGTGGGAGTAATGAGCGCTTTCCACCATGCCCTGCAGCTGGAGCCACAGGACAAACTCAACCTGACCTGCCCGAACACCGCACGGTCCCCGACCGACCGTAAGACCCGCCTCCCGGTCAACCTGCTCAGCATCTCGCCCTGGGCCTACAGGTGAGAGCAGGTGGAACACAGAAACAACTAACAGCTTCAAAAATCTGACCTGTAAACTTTTCTAAGTTCATGTTTGTTTGTTTGCCAGGATCTCCTACGACCCGACCAGGTATCCCCGCAACATCCCCGAGGCTTACTGCCTGTGTAAGGGCTGCCTGATCGGACCGCACCGTGCGGAGAGCGACCAGCACCGCAGCACTCCGGTCTACGCTCCGTCCGTCATCCTGAAGAGAACCGGCTCCTGCGTCGGCGGCCGTCACTCGTACACCGAGATCTACGTCTCCATCGCGGTGGGGTGCACCTGTGTGCCGCTGCTGGAGAAGGAGCGGAGCGGCCAGAGAGGCAACCAGAGCCTGGAGAGAGCGGAGCCCAAAGCCGGACGCCTCATCTCTGCGGGCAAGAAAGTATGAATCCGGTTTCCTACACCTTGATTTGTGGGTTTTTGTTGTTTGCCCCACTGACACCACTCTCCTGTAACTGTCCCTGAACAAGCACACACTGAACACTGAGGTGATGGAGGTCTACAAAGCTCCTGTAGACTGATCCACATCCAGAAAAACGAGGACTGTTTTTAGTCTTAAATCATTTGGGATTTGGTTCACTTTCATCGTTGGCTTGTTTGTGATGTCCTTTGGACTTGACAAAGAATTTTTGACAAGGATACAAAACCCAACTAAGACTAATGTGTGGGCTGGGAGGAATTCAGAGAAGGGGTCGGTTCAGCCAAAGTACAGAAAACATATTTCACTTGACCTTCTGAATCTACTCATGCAGATAATTTGATTTTTATTTACTCAAGTCTTGAGAAATTCATCTGAGATTTGAGCATAAATCCCATAAACCGGGACAAAAAGAACATCTATCTGCATGGAGTGGGACATAAACATGTTGATTTGTAACTTGGGTGGACCAACCATTATCAAAGCAAATAAATAATAGAATAAAAAGCTTTCTTATTATGATCAATGACCTGATCAATGCTGCCACCTACCGACAGAAGACACAACTGCAAGTTGCGTGGTAGCAACTTATTACCAAAACAACAAATATCGATGATCGATGATGAATATCCAGATGTTTTAATTATCAACAAACCAAACATGACCGAGCTGTTTTAGTGACATTTCTGGACATCACCCTCAGCTGGTGATCATTAGAGAACAAACACACCAACTACAATAAATATATATTTCCTTTTTTATTTATTCTTCCTGCGTCTGTCTTCTTGTTAAAACAATGCATGGTCGGTGCTTCTCTGCCTCCTCTGATGAGGAATCAAATGAAACATCTCTGGATGAGCATTTTGTTTAAAGACTCCATTAAAGTTCCAGCTTCGTTCACTGTCTCCTGTACACTCTCGTTAGCTCTCTGCTGCTTGTTTGTTCAACTCAGTGATGAGCGATGCTACAAACTCCATCTTGTGTCTTGTGTGTTCAGCCCAACTGAAACTCCGCTGTTTTTATACTCCAGAAGTTGAGTATTTTTCAAAAGTTGGGGAACTTCAAAGAGATATATTTTAATAAGAACAGTCCAAATCAAAATAGATGAGACCAAGATAATTCCTTACATAGTTTATGCTTCAAAAACACTGGATCCTACATTTACATTCCACACATAAGTTAAAATTGTAGTCTCCAAACCAAAGCGGAAGATTACTCTGATGACATCACGATGGCCTCATCTCTGGGTTATTTTGAGTAAAGGGATGATGATGTGTAAAACTGGTGGAGTTCTCCTTTAAATAACCAATAAATCCTTCAAAGTCCAGAAAAAGGAGCCAAAGGCGACGTCGTCAGTGACTGAATTGTCTGACAAAGAGTCCAAGACCAAAAGATGAACAGAACACATGATTACAGAGCAGTAATTAAAAAGAATGTAATGTAATATATGTTCATATTTTAGATCATGAGACTTTCACTGAGAGCTCACAGAAAACGTAGACTTTCTAAACCTTTTGTTCCTCACCAGCGCAAGCAGTGAGGCGCTGTGCCGGTGAATGTGATGTCCTCCCTCTAACAGGTTGTCCGTTGACCTGCCGGTTGTTCGGCTCATCAGCAGGACGACAGGCGAGACGGATAGTTGACAAAACAGCGGAACTCGTTGGACAGTTGTCTGTTGTGTTTCGGCAGAAAGCTGCTCATTTTCACATCCAGGAGGTCTTTGGCGTGATTCTCCATGATGGCTCCTGTAGGGACACAAAAGTCTGACATCAAGAGATGCTCAAAAATTTGCTGCTGCACAATTTTACAAAAAAAATTTACAATAAAATCTTTACGATCCCCTGAAAAGATGATTGTTTCTACACCTGATTCAGGTTTAAGGGTTTTTGTTTTCCCCGTTTTGCCATGCTGTCTGGGACTTGATAATGTAATAATGTGTCACCTGTGCACAGCAGCACTTTGCCTTTGCTCAGGTACTTGATGGTTTTGGCCACTTTGCTCAGACACTCCTCGGACAGGTACGGCGGGTCGGCGAGGACGATGTCGAAGCTCTGAGGGGCCACGCTGGCCGGCAGAGACAGCGGCTCATTGTAGTCGTAGAAGATGAAGTCGTCGCCGTATGAGGCAAAGCGGCGGTCGTACTCCAACACGAAGGCAGACACCCGATCCGAGCCGTGCACCACACCCTGCTTCAGCTTCTGGTACACGCTGGGCGCGCTCACGCACGCTATCCTGTGAGGAAAGTGAAACATTCAGACACTTTAAGCTTAAACTTCTGGCTGTGGTTTGTGGCTCTGTGTTCCTGTGTGGAAGTGTACAGCTATGTACAGCTGCCACTTTGCACCACTGTCGAATGATCATGATGTGTAGAATACATGACACCAAACATAGTGTTGTATCATAAGCACAGAATCCCAAAATAATAAAACTTATAATAAAGCTAAACCTAAATGATAAAAAGATAAAATAGGATAATAATGGAGTGTATTTAGGTGGTAATTTGTATTAGTAATGATCAATTTTAATGTAGCAACAGGTATTAAAACTTATTCCCTAATCTACAATTCTTATGACTGCTTTATTTAAAAAAACTGAAATAATAACTGATCCAAAAGATTACAGTACATTTAATTATTTCATATTGGTTTAGTAGGAATAAAAATCATTGATTCTGATTGAATTGTTGCCTTGGTAACACTTAATAACTGATGTTGATCTGGTAGATCTTCAGTAGCTTTTCTGATGTTTTCTGGGTGAAACCGTTAACTGACTGCTGAAGAAAGCAGCACAGCATACAACTGTGCATGACTGTATATAACTGCAACTGTACGGCCTGCTTAATAAACATTAAAACAAAAACACCACATTGAGAGATTATTTAAGGGTTCTCGGCAGTATTAGTTGTTTGGCTTTGGTTGGGAACAGTAGGTGCCAGTCTATCTCAACACTGTGGTGGCCAGGGTCAAAGAGACCTATTGCTGCCTTCCTAGACATAATAGATGGCTTGACGTTGATCTGTGTCTCCAGACTAGAATATGCTGACAATAACACCTGCATGAATAAAAACATTCTCTTTGACTAATTCTGGGCGTGTAGTATTTGTGGTGTTATTTTTGGGTTTAAAGTTTATCCACCAGGATGAGTTGGGCAGAATGTGAGACCGACTCTGCACTTCTGATGAACTTTGAGAGTGTCTCTAATTCTCCTTGGTCAAGCATCAATAAATAATACAGCATAAGACATCAGCGGCTCCTGAACACTTTCTTCCTTCCTGACCTCACCATTGACCTTTGACTTCAGCAATTTCTCCACAACAACTATTACCATGTTAACTCATCATAAAGCACACTTCGTTCAAACGACAAAGACAAAACAAAACTCACTAAGTTGGAGAATTCGTTAGTCTTTCAGCTGTTCCATCAATCACCCACTCTGGTTTCCTAAATCCTCAATTCACAGACGTGGAAATATTCTGGTAAAATGACTGTTTTTGTAAAAGGAGTCTGGTCTGGTGCCTTTTATGTAACAGCTTCAGTTCCCCTTCAGAAACAGACGCTCAACTTTGACATCATATCTGTATTTTTACTTATTCAGGTCACAAGAGCTCTTCAAACAAAGCAGTGATTACATGACCTCTCTGGCCTCATCTAGTGAGCCCTCGGTTGAGAACCACAAATCTAAAAAGGATTGTTGGGAATTCAATGTGTGTGTGTGTGTGTGTGTGTGTGTGTGTGTGTGTGTGTGTGTAATTTTACCTGCCTCCCTCTCCGGCTTCACGTATGGCCTCCTCAGCTAACCGAGTTGCTGTCTCATCACTGTACCAGAACTGACTCATCCGCTGGTGGACACACACACACACACACACACACACACACACACACACACACACACACAGAATTGATCATCACAAATTGTTAGTTGCACAGTAACTCAACAATAAACCTGCTGATACACTGATCATCCTCCAATAACTTCAGCTTTCCTGTCTCACCCAGTCCTCCGTCACTGCTCCCACAGTGAACTGGTCTGACGGTGTGGTGTTGTGAACCTCATCAGTCCTGGTCTCATTGTAAAACTCCTGCAGGGCAGCCAGAGTATGAGCCGACAGTGTTGGGACGTCGTCGTCGCTGTCACTCATGGCTGGTGGAGGTGGTGAACAGCTGTTTTTATGAATGAACGTGCAGAAAACCTGAACAACAGAAAAACACATTGGTGATAAATTCCACCTCAACCTGGAAGTGAGCACGCTGATGTGTCTGATAGCTGGACAGTGACTCAACGATGATGCTCT
The DNA here is from genome assembly GCF_000972845.2 of Larimichthys crocea. NCBI lineage: Eukaryota > Metazoa > Chordata > Actinopteri > Sciaenidae > Larimichthys > Larimichthys crocea. The sequence goes on from NC_040028.1 coordinate 4,338,281, forward strand.
CTCTATTCATACAGTAATGACACGATCATACCTGTTACAGTTTTACTGTACAGTTTTAGTAAGACACATTTGAAGAACACTACAATGAACATCAATTTAGCGGTTTTACATACAGAATATTTGCCACAAGACAATATAGTTCGATAAGTATAAGTAGTCATAACGTGAAACCTTTCATGACAATATAAGTTATCATGTTTTAATGTGATACATTTCAATCATAATAATGTGAACAGGTGAGTTGTATATAAATTCACCCTCAGTACAGTTGTCATGAACGGGGAAATTATCTATAGAGACCAAAACAGTTTTTTGTACCAGGCTGTAAACATGTTTATTTCTGCTGTGAAGTTGGACATTTGAACATGGGGACTTATGGAGACTGACTCGTTCTGTAACCAGCCTTGAGAGGCCACCCTGCAGTTTTTGGCACTTCAGCATTGGCTTCACTTCACGGAAGTAACAATTCACAGATGATTCATGTTTTTGCAGATTTTTAGATCAGTGACGATCGCACAAGACGTGTATGTCTCAGTTATATTAAATAATTTTCAAATGTTTTATTAATTGGTAAAATAATAATCTGACGAACAGATGAGACAAATTACTTTTTAAAAACATGTCCCCCTTCTTGTCTCTTATATGACTTTGTCTTTACATTCAGTGACAGCGTCAGCTCGTGTGTGTGTGTGTGTGTGTGTGTGTGTGTGTGTGTGTGTGGACAAACCTGCTAAATAAAGACGAGAGGACACACTCACACTCACACGCGGATCCTGATGAATAAAACACCTCCTGTGTTGTGAACACGTGAGTGGTCGCAGCTTGATGACATAGTTTCAGAAAGTACGGCTCTCGAGGAGGGACACTTTAGCCCGTTTTTCATTTTTAGATTTTATTTTGAACCTGAAGTGAAAAATCATGCTGAAGGATTTGGCCTTAAATGAATGAATATTGTTCAGAGTTTAGCAGAATTCTTCAGTACATCAAACGTAAACGTCAAACAAAGATTAACCTGCAAATACAGAAGAAATGTTTGATAAATACTAAATCCAAGAGATCATGTAGTGAATTATCAGTGCGTGAACACAGTTTATTAGGTACAGCTGCCTGAACTGAAGCAACACACCTGTAATGAATCTTCATGAAGGAAAAGATTTTGTTTAAACAGTTGATTAGCAGAATATTTCTTATTGTATATGTATGCATTATTATTTTGTGCTGTAATGGATATTTTACTAAACTATTCTAACAATAAGACCTTTTCTGCTGTTATAACATCAACACATTATCCTTTCCTTTCTCTCCGCCACACATTTATCACAGCAGCCGACCATCCAGACACACAGTGCTCAGTTTAATCTCATTTCTACCCTCACCCTTATTAAAACTAACAAATATGAGTGAGAGTATTGTGTTTTGTTCTATTTTACCAATAAGAAAACAGCTGGAGGATGTGGTTTGTGGTGGTCGACCCTCATTGATCTAAATGGGCTGTACAAAATAATGTGATAATAAATAATAATAATGATAATAGCAGCACTTCAGTGTTTCCATTTCATTAATGAGACGGTTGACACTTACCTCCTGCTTCTGTCTTTGCCGGATGAATTGATGATTGTGTGAATTAAAAAAAAAAAAAGTATAATCAATAACTTTATTGCTAACGTAGAAAAAAAGACATTGCAACACACACATGACGTGTAAAGGAAAATGCAGAGACCAGAACATTTTATACAATAGGTTTATGTACACTTTTACACTTCATTAACAAAACAGCCATTCTACAATAACCAGGATAGTGCTCTGAACGAGGAGGATTCTGTCTCCGACAAAATGTAATGTCAACAAGTGGCTCTGTTCCTTTTTATTTGGTTTGTTATTGCTGTCCTTCAACTCAAACAGTCTTTGCTTCGATCCAGTGTGTGTTGAAGAGAGTGATACGGTGGATGTGCTGCTGTAGAAAAATACTACTGAAATTTATCTGCTAAACTTCAAGAGGCCTGATCCTTCTGGGGCCTTCATCTGTCCAGACGGAGCGAGGGAGGGAGGAGGGAGGGAGGGGGCCGCAACATAATACTACAATCCAAATAGAGAAAAAATACCAAACCTCAAAGGTCAACACAGAGAAAGTTGCTCCCTCTTAATCTGAATTCAAACAATGTTTAACTCATTCAACTCTTCCTGCCATCTGCTGGCATATAAAAACATATTTCAGTCATGTTTTTTTTTGTCTTTGAACATACATTTCTGATATTAAAACATTATATATATATATATATTTACACCCTTTAGTTGAAACAATCTGATTTTGGTTTTCTGTCATCGCCAACAAACAAACAAACGCCCTCCTGTGCTGCGGTTCAGCATCCCCAAAGACGGCCAGGCCAGCCATACCTTTATCGTCATGGCAACATTTCGCACATGTGTGTTTGTGTGTGTGCACGTGTATTCTTGGCGAATGACAGGCACAGTCATTATTTGTTGTCAGTCAATTCACACACACACACACACACACACACCAATCAACAAAACAAAGGCACTCTGGGAAGGATTGGGGCGGCGTGTGTGTGTGTGCATTGGGGAGGAGCTGGTCGCCATGGCAATCTTGAAACAAAATGGCCCCTCTAATACGGTCAACTACAAAAACTGGAAAAAACGTCTTCAATTCTCACTCACAGCAACCCGTTTTACCCTCAGTGTGTGTGTGTGTGTGCGTGTCTGTGTGTGTGCACGTGCTCTGGCAGCCTCTAGGTACATGAGGTGGTAGAGGGGCGCGGGGGAGGGACAACGCCGTCAACATCAGCTGCTGCTCCCGAGCTCTCGCCGTCGCCATGGTCAGTGCTCCGTTCTTTTCAGTCCACAGGGCAGGATCCTCTGACTGAGTTCGTCTGCTCTGCAGTTCTGTTTCCATGGTTACTGCATCATCATCATCAAGTCTGTGAACCATGCTGAAAAGGGGCGGGGCCAGGGGTCTAACAGGTGGGGAGGACAACAAAAAAAACAAAGAAGAAATCCGAGGAGGTGAAACAGGGTAAACATTCAGGCATGAGATGGATTCCCCAGCAGGTAGAGAGACAGAGTTCCTCAGAGGTTTTTGAGTCTCTTCTACCCATAGTTCTCAGGGGATGAAGCAGGTGAGTCTTTGATTGGTTGCTTTTCAAAAACGATGATTCGAGGCGGGGTCGGTTTCCAGTGGTTATTTCACGCAGAGCAGGCCACCTACGTTGGCCACAAACTCCTCCAGGCTCTTGAGGAAGGCAACCTTCTGCTTGCGGTCCATGGTGGGCGGCGTGCTGCTGGCCGTCAGCTTGTTGAAGGCGTCGGCCAGCCGCTGGTAGATGACGGCGTCTCTCTGCGAGGAGAGCAGAGTCTCCACCAGCTCCGAGTACTCCGCCTGACGCAGAGAAAAGAAAACAGACCATCACTCTATCAATCAAAGATTTAACAGCACTGCCAGAATCACAGATAACAGAAGAGTCTCCATGACAACCGTTTATCCACTAGAGGGCAGAGACATTTTTTGGACTGTTAAACGTCTGCTCCGGATGGTCACTATTCATCCATAACAAACTATAAGTTAACCTGAAATCATCTCTCTACTGCTGACTTCAAAATAAAAGCATCAAATGAAACAGATCAGATATAAACACATTGGCTCCATTTAATACTCACTGATCGGAGAAACACTGCAAGAGTCAACATAATAATACATGATAAAGAATCAAGAAATCGGACTTTTTAGGAGAGAGGCCTGCTGAGAAACAATAAGCTGGCTTATGTGCTGTGACACACACCAGCCACTAGAGGGCGTTTTGTGTCATTTATAAAACCTCTCTGTCTCCTGAGGGTGCTAAGATGGTCAGACCTAACTTATTAAACTAATCTTTGATTATAATTAATTATAAGTCCATGCAAAATATCAGAGAGTTTAAATCTCATATGAACTTCTGATCAAACTATTAGTGAGTTTTTCAAAACATGATGTTCAGTCATATTTAAACCAAGTTTCAGACAAAATAATCTTGTCTAAAGCCTTCAGGTCATTTTTCAAAAGAAACAAACCAGATGTTTAGTGAACATGATCGATCAGCTGATTTTTCCTACTCTCATACCTTTTTGGTGACATTATTTGTTTTAGATTTTTCAACAGGTTGAACCACCAGAGGATCCTGATGCCGACAGGTGTTCTGTGTTATTGACTCACCTGGTGCAGGCACACGAGTGTGTAGAGAGCTTCGCCTGCCGCCACCGTCATCTCCGTGTTGTGTTTTTGCAGGACCAGCATGTCAAACACCAACTGGACGATGGAAGACACGGGGTGAGAGGGAAAATAAAGCAGAAGTCTACATCCGAGCTTAAATAGTTCTCTGATTTCAGCTTCTCATATGTGAATAGTTTATATTTGTTAGTCCTATATGAGAGTCATTTGAAGTTTTTCGTCACCTTTGGGAAACTCTGGTCAACATTTTTCACCATTTTCAGAAATTTGAGGGACTAATTAACTAATTAATGAGGGACTAATTAATAAATTAGCCGTTTAGGCTAATTTATTAATTAAGAAAATGTTCATTAAAAAAACAAAAACAAACACCTACCAGCACCTGAAGATTCATTATACACATAATTTCTTTCATTTGTAAAACGGATATGTTGTAGTTTTGAAGGGGATTATGTGCTGACACAGGGACTTCTTGAAAAGACAATATACATGATGTCCTAAACGATCAAACTGTTCCTTTATTGTTATGGATTCTTATCTCAGTGCTTCTCAAACTTTTTCTGGCATTCAGGAGCAAAAAAAAAAAAAAAAAAAAAAAAAGTCATGCAATGTTTCATCTGTATCGTGTCATGTGTGTATTGCCTCGGCGAACTTTATCATTACATGTACACATTTAAATGTGGTTAAGATGAAACTGGCCGGCTGTGTGCTCTACCTTGAGGAAGTGACGGGTAGCGATGAAGAGGGGCGTGTCCTTCTCCTGGTTTTTCGCACACTGCTCAGCCAGAGGAGACAGAGCCTCCAAACACAGCTGGCTGATCTCTGAACTCATCCTGAACACAGACGTTAAGGAGCAGAAACAACAGCAGTCTGCTTTTTTTCTGTCTTCAACAGCCACACAGGACAAACAGGCAGCTCCACATACAAGCAAAAAATAAAAAAACTACTAAACCAAATCATCATTTGAAATTGATAATCATAAACTAAACACTGAGGACACACACACAGCCAGACAGTGGGAGGATACGAGGTCATTCCCAGCTCCAGGGAGAACATGAGGCTTTTGAAGAGGTCTTCAGGCAGCTGTGGGATTTTCTCTGGAAAGATCTCACAGATGAAGGTGATGAGCTTGTAGTACTGGTTGCACAGAGAGGGGAACTGGAAAACAACAGGGATGAGATCAGCATGAGCCAAATAGATTCAGGGCAGGAGACGGACTCGTCTGGATCTAAAGGTTAAACCTCCATGCCGTGTGGTTTTACCTTGAGCAGGTCCTGAGACATGAGTGGAAGAACAATGTTGACACCATAGAGAACCACATCGGCTGCTGAGACCGTCCGATTGGACGCCGGCGTTCCCTGGTCTTGGTTCCTGAACACCTCGTCTAAAACACAGTTTGGGAAAAAAATTAGTTTTCCACTAATTGGCTGAATTTTTCCTCTTAATTGATAATGAAAGACAAAAACATCCAGCTGGCTCACCTGTGTCGCTGAAGTCGATGAACTCTTTAGAGAGCAAGTTTGTGAGCAGCTCCATGATGAGCAGCAGGTCCTGGTACTGGTCCTCCTCAGCTGTGGCGTCACTTCGCTTCCTGCTCTGGTTGTTTTTGGAGTAGACCTGCAGCAGCGTCAGACACGCCTCGTACAGCTTCATGGACTTAGTCTGGATAGAGGAGACTGCTCATCAGTGTACGAACAAAGTACAGTTCTGTTGAGTTGTTTATAATTACAATCTTAGTCAGCCAAAGATGAATTGACTGACTGATGAACATGTGTTCAGAAATAAAGATGACTGCATCACAAACACTGACAGAATGTTCCACAGGAAGGAGGACGACGACGTCACAAACCTTCCTCAGCTACGACTTTAACACAGCCGGCTATCATTGACCGCATTTATATTTAAAAAGGTTATTATCTGCAGTGGAAGGACATTAAAGACGAGTCACTCACCTCTCCCAGGTAACAGATCTGCTTGTGAGCGACTTCCACAAACACTTCAATAATGAGGTTGATGGTCTCAGGTGTGTTGCTGTACACCTGAGCGACAAAAGTAACATCAACGTTTAGATGAAATGTGACATTGGTCTTCAGTTCAGTGGTCCCTTATGTGTGGATCTAACTCAACTTCCCAACCTGCTCTTACCTCCATGAGGCCAATGCAGCTGGACAGGAAGTCCATGAGAAAAGAGAAGAGAGAGGCCACGTTGTCGATCTGCGTTGCCTCGGCGATGCCGCACAGCGCCTCTAACGTGGCCACGATTTCCTGTTTGACAGCTTCCTCCTGGCTGATCTGAGCAAAGTTCTCCTGGTTGATGAGGTTGAGGAATCGCTGCTGGAGAGGGTGAAGCACCTGGACGGACAGACGGGATGGACGGTGAGAAACAGGCTCGATTTAAAAATCACAGCCGACTGTTGCCTTGACAAGCATCTGTAAGATGTGTTCAGATGAAGTGGTCTGTTCTCCGTCAGGACACCTCCAGACATTTCAGTGGGTTACTTCATTCATTTTGCAGCTAATCTTTTTTGTCTTTTTGTCAGGGAGCTTACAGGAAAACAGACTGGAACGTTTGACTGGCTCAAACTGGTTTATCTGAACTCAGTTGTGACATGTATGAAACTGAGTCCGAGTTGCTCGAGTAAACGCTCTAAAACTAATTTCTTGGTTCGTGTAGGGAAAGAGGAGGAATGTGGAGATGTAACAAAGGAGTGTTTGATCCGTTGTTGGGTTCGTCTCTCCTCTTCCTCCTCCTCCAACGGAGCCATCCAAGTTCAGACAAAGCAGCTGCAGGAGCCAACAGCTGCTGTCTCTCTCGTCCACCCCCCCGTAATTACTCTGGAGTCATTGTGGCTTTGCACCCCCATTTACTGCTGTCAGCCTATTAAGACAAAGGCCTCCAGGATCACGATAAGGATCGTGTTATGCACACGGGAGTAAGACTCGACGGGGGAATATTATCGACTACATCCATCACTCCTCCTTCCTTGGATCTGACTGGAGTCTGCAGAGATCTAGACGTCGAAACAGGACCGACATGTTTTTATGGGTTTTTTTTTTTTTTTTAAAGAAGGACAAAGCTCATGACTCAAATGGAGATTTTCCATCAGTCATAATCTACAAAAATATTCAGTTAATTTATTTATTATCAGATAAGAGCACTTCAATATGACTATTTTTTGATTATATTCATAGTTTGGTTCATTATTTCAGACGACCTGAACCACTTTATTTACAGAGATAACTGAAAGTTAACAGTTATTTACTGCGTGCACACGGCTACGATCAGCATGAACATGAGCCGTTCTGTAGACGTTTGGGTCTTTTTATTCTTTACGTTTATTTTCTTGACTAACCCTGGAGATTTGTCTGATCCTCTGCTCGTGTTGCCATGTCGGACTTGTTTTTAGTGAGTTTGTAGTCAGGGTATTTTACTTGTTGTAAGATTTCTGCTCCCTTTAAAAAGTTTAATGCATCGTTTACAGGTCAGAATCTTTCCGCTGCCGAGGAGGTGTGACGTGCACTAACAGAATTTAATCAGCCTGAATTCATAACATAATTTTACTGTCCAATGCAACAGGCTCCCCTTCCTACGCCCAGTGTTCTCCATACTGTAAGTGTTGTTGTCATTTTCAGACTTCAAATCTTTAATAATGTAACTGCTCGGCCCGCCAAATGACAAATGAATCGAATATAACGGTCATATTTTCACACAGCCATGGCTGACATCTTTAAATAGATTTTTATTCTGGCCAACAGTGCAAAAAACAAAAATATAGAATTCTAAGAAAAGAATCGAACATTTTCAAATCAGTTTCACAAGTTTTTATAAAAGTTCTTCTTATAAACAATCATTAATTATCAAAATTTGAATAATCAACTAATTATTTTGGCTCTTTTCTCGTTACCTCAGCCCAGTATTGTTGTTTGGTGTCAGAGTCCATGTGTGCGAAGCCTCCTAGCACCAGAGCCTTCATCAGAGACCTCTGCACGGAGCTGGACAGCAGGTGGAGGGGTGGGCTGCGGCTGGCAAACTGCTTCGCCAGGTTCCACCAGCTCTCACACTGCACCACGATGTTCGCCCTGAACACACAGGGAGGCAGAGAGTGTGTGTTAGAGTCGGCAGTGTGGATCTGATCTGACTACAGTAAACCACAAAAACATCTGCGTGCACGGATGATCATATCCAAAAATGCACAACATTCTGACTAGAGTACTTTTGAACTTAATAGTTCTAAAATAAAACTCTCAATAATCTTACAAATGATGATATAATCATTGTGGCAGCCCTGCGTCACTGTCCTCACCTCTCCCTCTTCTCCACCAGCGTCACCAGCAGCTCCACCGTGTCGTTTGCCAGCTCAGCCTCCGAGCTCCACACAGACAGGTTGTTGATCACCTTCTCTAGAAGATATCCCACAATCCACTGGGCCCCCTCTGTGTCTGCACCAAACGCTGTGCTCAGGGGCATGCTGATCTGAGGGAAGGCAGGAAAAAAAAGATGAGCCAGTTGAAGGAAAAACATCTGGTTTATTGCTTTTACGGGGAAAAGTTATTACTGCAGTGTGCAGTATAAAGACAGCTGAGGATGGGCGATGAGATGTGAGGGGAAGAGACGCACTGGATTTTTATATGAATGATGTTATGTAGAGGATTGAACATGAGAGAAGCCGCAAACCTGCTCGTAGAGCTTCTCGTCCACCAGCAGGTACGTCTTGGCCCAGCGTCTGAGGAACCACACGATGTCCTTTCCCATCTGTGGGCTCAGCAGCTCAGTCAGACTCGCTCTCGTTGCCCTGGACTCGACCTCTGACGTCCGCAACACCGCTGACAGCAACCTGTGACGGAAAAAAACAAAACAAGAGAGAGCAGTATGATTTAGAGATGAAATATGGAAAAGGAAGACGAGAGGAGAGAAGACAAAACAAGAAGAAGAACAGAAGGCAGGATAGACAAAGTGGAGACATGAGAAGAGAAGAGAAGGTCAAAAGGAAGGATGAGAGTGAAATAGATTAAATGACACAAACAAGGTCGAGATGAAGAGCTAAACAGAGCGATAACATAAAAAAGTACATCTTTCTGCTGCAAATAATTTGTGCTGGGCGCCGTCGTTGTCATTACTGTGTTGTATCTCTGTTGTTTGTGTTCATGCCATGTGATCATGGTCTGTTAATGTGGAAAAGCTCAGGTCAAAATAAGAGCGACGCCTTGTTGATTTTAGACGAGAGAATATCGTACACAAGGACACAGAGGTGTGAATGATAACACGGCAACATTTATTGTTATGGAGGGAAACGCGACAGTTAACTGTGGTATCGATTTCAGGTCAGATCACTCTCCCTACAATCAAACTTTAGTGCTGTAGATATCATCTCCATGACCCTTTGTCTGTGTGTGTGAAAAACTGGGCTTCTCAAAGTTAAGTCCACGCACCCACACACACAAACAACACACACACAGTATATAAAAGGACAGAGAGACAAAGGGGCTTAAAGCAGCTTATGGGTCCGCCCCTCCTCACTCGAGGACAGCGCACAGTTCCACATTGTTTGCACAAAACAAAACCACGCTGACATTTACGGAGCCGGGGTCGTCCGCTCGACGTGAGGAAACCTGATGCCATCAGCCACTCGTCTCTGCAATCCTCTGTCATTGCTGTCATCTCTTATGCGCGCACACACACACACACACACACCTCTACATAATGAACAAGAAAACACAGGGGCTCGATGACCTTCAACAAACAATGTCACTGGCTGCTGTAACTATCTATTGTCGTCACTCTGATAATCTGCACACGCATGCACACACGTGCACACACACACACACACGCGCACGCCGTGAACCATTTCTAACATCACCACAGCCACATACTGTCGGGGCCGCAGCAGTAATTGTTGATGAAAAATAAATCCTGTCTGATCACGGCAGACAGATATTCTTTGCATCCAGAGTGCGTTTCATCGTATGTTTTTCAGCGTGCGCTCATGTTCGGCAGCTGCACAGGGAGGAAGCCATTGTACGACACCCATTATGTGACAACAATTCTTTGACTGGAATGCGATGCAGCAACAAGAGAGGTAGTGCTTCAAACAAGGTGCAGTCATCATAAAGACATTTCTGCTCGACACAAAGTGCTGGCTGAAGAGAAGTTTTGAAAGTTAGAAAATATGTTTTTTTATTGATCAACAACTCCTTCATCCGCCCTGTGTGATTAACTGATCAATCATTTCGTCTACGAAACGTCAGAACATCCAAGATTCCAAGCTGAGATGGTCAACTCTCTTGTTCTTTTGTCCGACATCGACATGTTTGACTTCACGAGTGACCAAATCTGCTTTTAGTTTTGGTGCCTGTGAGGTTACACTGTCTATTTAGGGGATTCAGGTTCAGAACAGTGAAGGACACGTCTTCATGTGTCTTGTCCGGTTTATGTGAAAATGAGTCCATGTTATAGCAGTGTCAGTTTTATTAAGCTGTGTTTTATCACGTGTGCGTGCTTGAGGGAATTTAAGAGTGTGCCATCCAGAATCAAACACACTGCAAGTTGCCCTGAAATCATTCAATCCAAACCACAGTGAGAGGGCTCTTTGTTACCGTGTTTTACTGTCTGCACATTCAGACAGTGTTTGAGTATGAATGTGAAGGATCTAACCCACCTTTGGCTTTATAGGACAATAACCGTGACAACACATAGAAATCTAACTAGCCTCGGACAGTGAGGAAGTCTATTCTGGGACAGTTTTATGGGGGCCTGACTGGTAAAGTGAGACGGGCTGTCACAACATCCAAGGACTGCTAGACACAGAGAAATGTCAGCACTCACAATACAGCCATCTGATAGCAGTTTGTCTGGACCTCGAGTCTGCCTTAATCTGTGCTGCATACTGTATATATATTCACAAATGTTCAACATTCTTCTGCTACGCGAATTCAGAGACCTTCACAGTTCTCTCATGGTGACGGAAAAACAGCTACTGTATGTCAGAGCGAGTGAAGCTCACATTCCTGTTTCCTCGCACTACCTACACATATTTTCTTAATGAGTTTGGAGATTCGAGCCCTCGACCTTCCACTTGTCAAAGCCGCACACCGGTAAGTGTTATGTCTGACAGGCTTGCAGGAGTCTCAGTCCATAGGGAGCCTTCAAACCAAAACAAAAATAGCTTACAAGGCTCAGGAACCCTTGGCAATAAGAAAAAAACATCTACAAGTCATAGAAGAAGATTGAAGTGACACAAATCCTGCAGAAAAAATACACAACTTCAGAGTTCCTCCTCCCAAAGGGTCCCTGCACATAGGTCTTTAAGAAGAAAAGCATTCACCTACATTCCTGGAAATTTGAGAAATTCAGGGTTTCTATAAAGCATTCTGTTTCCAATTACTACAAGACAAACTCATTTATATTTACTGGTCCAAATTTCAGAAGACAAAAATATAAGAAAAAGATGTCCAAGCCACATCAGCACAAAATAATCAAAACAAAAACTTCCTATCAAACATATAAAAACACAAACAGTACCTGATGACTGAGTCTGTGCGGTTGCAGCCCGGTATGGACGAGGCCTTCTCCCCCGGCGATCCCAGGATCTGCAGGGTTGTGTTGATGTCCACTTCTGTCGAGTGTTTGATGGAAAACTCCATCACCTCTGAGGGGATCAACGGGGTTTCACTCTGAGGGTCGTCCGCTAGTAAATACCCTGCAGAGCGCGCACATGCAGATGTTGATTTTTAGTTTGTTCCCAAAAGACAAGATCACCATCACTCTAGGTATGACCCATTAGAGCTCAAACAATTAGTTGACTGATCAACAGAAAATTAACGTCATTTTATATGCAAAAATTACAGCTTATTGCAGCATTTTTCAGACATTTTATGGACAAAAAATAATATGAATCTGAGGAACTGAGTTGCAGCTCTAGTATCCAGCTCAACATGTACAGGTGCGAGTCAGCAATGTTTCTTAATGGTAAGGCATGAAGTCCGTTTTTAACCCCACAAATAAACCCAACATTAAAAAAACAATAATAAAAATAAAGATTTCCTCTTTAAAAGGCAGCTCTTTCAGAGACACACAGCCTAAATGGTAAATAAAACTGTGAGCAATGTGCAAAACTACTTTGCATGTCTGTAACGATGCTGATTCAGACAATATTTTAATTAAAACAAAGCCACAAAACCGGGTGGAGTTCTCTCCACAAATAAAGTCAGTTAAGTGGAATACAGTGCAGTGGAAAAGTCGTTTATAAACACTATAAACAGCCATATTCTTGCACATCGTAAGGCTTTTAATTAACTTTTTCAAAGCGCCTCAGTGTGTGCGTTTGTTTTTCTACACTGTGTGAAGCCTTTCATGGGCCGACAATGATTTTCCAATGCTTTGCAGGAAAACTAGTTGAAGTCGTGTACTAACTCAACTTTAGCATTTTTAATCTCAAAGTTAAATGTTATAAGTAAACAGACGGGTGTGCAAGAAGCAACAAAAGGGAACATCAGTGAGCAAACGACCATGTCTTCCTGAGGAATGAACGGCTTATGTGCTGACTGAGTCCTGAATCTTCATGTGTTCCAAACCCTTAAAACCACAAACAAACAGTTTGATGTCCTGCTGCTGACCTGAGACCAGTATGAGCCAGTGGATGTCCTCATAGAGGTCGTCCAGCACTTTGCGGTCCACTGATCCAGGGTCAGATGAGGCCATGAGGTGCTGCTGGGTCCTCTGGAGTTGACCGTGGAGCCGTGTCACCCGGTCCTCCAGCAGGCTGCGGGATGAGGTCAGGAGACCAGAGTCAACACGGGAAACACAAACACTGTTTCACACAGCCAAAATGAGACTGAATCTGGAGCGAATCTATAATAATGCAAACCATGGATGGATCTTTATGAAGGTTTTCAGTCACAAAACTCAAACAAACAACTGTTCTGTAAGACAGTCAGCTTGCAGAAAGTGTCTGATGGAGCGCTCACAAAAGGACGCATTATGAAGTTCACACGGTTTACCTCGTGAGCAGGGGGATACAGTGGTCAGCGGCCACTCGTCCTAGCATGCCAATGCTGGACAGCTGATCAGAGAACAGCTCTCTGTCGTCTTCCTGCAGCTCGTTGATCTCTTCCTCATCGTGAGACGATATGCCGTTCACTGACTGAGGATTGGGAAGCAAAACACTGTTTATCACAGACGAAGGGAAACTTAGCTGTATATGCAGAAAAAAAAGAAAAAAAAGAGTCTTACCAGGTTCCGGGTGCCGTCAGGAGCAGCCAAGTGACACTGGATGTATGAGTTGAAGACCTGGACTGCCGGCTGGACGAAGCAGCCGCGAGGAAAATGCTCCTCATCCTGGACGAGCGTCAACCACGACTCCAGGAGCTTGTCGTAGGCCTCCATGTAAACCATGTCATCCTTATCCAGCTGAGCAAGGAAAGAAAGAGGGACTTTTTATTCAACGCTTGGACGTCGAGTACAAGTGACAGACTTTGCAGCTTTTCGTGAGACTTTCTGGAGTGCAAGAACTTTGGAGTCGAACCAGATGAGAAATTTTCACACATCACAGTATTTCATTGAAACAATATCTGAGTGATCCATTCCAAAACACTAACAAATGAAGACATACCTTAACATAAACACACTGATTGATACACACTGGTCTGATTTTTGGGAGGCAGATGAAGGTGTTATTACTCACCACCTCCTCCAGGGCAGCACTGCGTCCAAACGAGCAGGTGAGCAGCGTGAGGCAGTTGATGAATGAGGTGAAGAGCTCGCTGGGCAATGCCGTTAACGTACTTCGAGGAAACATGGTGATCAGGTTGGAAATGATATTGGAGATGCCCACCGCCTCTGAGTCCTCGATCTCAATGCTGGGAATGACAGATAATAAAATGTGATTTAAAGATCTGACTGATTCCTGATATATTTTCGATATAAATACACAGACCTCTGTAGAAGACTTTATATAAAATGACCAATGTTGTTTAGAGAATCTTGAACTGAACACGGTGAATACTCAGTACTGGCTAAGCATGTCCTGAAGTAAACCAGTGACAATTCATCTGCCACTGACATTTACATTTAAAAAAAAAAACATTTCCTCGTCTTGGCAGAAAAAGAAAATGTTAAGAAAGTCCCGACTTCTTCTTTTCCATTTTCAGTTCAAACTGTGTTTTTGGCCTGAGGAAGGACAGTTTCCACTCTCCAGGGTGAGGCTGAGGCTAAACCGGGGTCATTTTCCAGTTTACCCAATGGTGACTGAGGTTTGGAAACAAGCATGAAAATTGATCCTTAACCAAAACTTGTCGGCAACTTGACCCCTGAGCAGTTTTCCACAGCTGCATCTGAGGTTATTTTTTATGGTATTTCTGCCTCATAGTGCGTATAAGATGAAATAAGGAATGGCCGCATCTACAACTCTCATTTTAAGGACACTTATCATCAGGACATACTGTGAAGTGACAGATTTGGACAGCGGCTTGTAATCCAAATCCTACAACATCTGGACAAGGGTAACCACAGTGAACGTACAATCAGTGTGAAGGATCACGAGAAGAAGAAACGCTGCCATGTTTTTTTTTTTTAAACAACGCTCAAGTCAACAGAGAACATCTAATCAGGTCTCAAATGTTGTTTAAGAGTCTACAGCCACGCTAGCATGCTCATCAGGACGCCAACAGGCTGATATTCAGCAGGAAATATTCACTATAGCATGCAAACAATTAACAGAACACAACGCACTGCTGAGGCTGATGTGAATGTCGTGGCTGCCTGATTAACTATATTAAAATCTCAACATCCATTCATTTCCCTGTGTAATCTCATTCTAAACAGTTCCCATCTGTACTCGAAACACACTAAGCGATCAGAGTTTCTGTGAGAAGATGCTGCGAGCGGGCAGAAACGAAAACAAATGTCAAATTGAGGCATGAGAGAGAGACATGAGGGGAACAGAGTCGGGGGGAAAAAAACTCTCCAGATGGACAATAAAACTGAGAACAAAACAAGTCAGAATCAAGTGAATCCAGGCTGGAAGCTTTGGGATTTGTCCAAAAAAAATGTGAGTGGAACTTTCCAATTCAAAACATACTTTAAAAGTAATGCGTCTTTGTAGTCGTCTTTGCCTTAAATTGCCACGTTTTATTCCTTTTTTTTTTTTTTTTACATAATTAAATAAAATCTCTTAAAAAAAAAAAAAGTTCTCCGGGAGACATCTTTGGGATTTCTGTACTGCTGTGTCTTGTTATTGATCGGATGACGTGTGCTAATAAATATATTTTTGATTAGCTAAAAGTCTACTCAGTTATCAGTTACAGTAGGCTCTACTTATAAGTGCATGCCCCAAAAAGGCTTAAGCATATATGCATATTAAAGTCGGCAATTTACTGACTCTCAGATCCTAATTTAACCTCTCCACAAAGACCACCCTTGCAGTTTTTTTTATATATACACAGTTTTTTGTTTTTTTTAAGTTGCCTTTGCTGCACCAAAATAGCAAAAGTCTTAATCCTGAATTCGTGTTTGAACGGACACACCTCTCCACAGTGAGAGAGGCGCATTGTGTGAGAGGCCTAGCTAACCCCTATCAGATGGAGTTAAATTGCGAGCAGAACTGTTCAATCATTGTAGATCGGCCATCCCTCTCCGCATGGTTTTCCGATGAGGCAATTGGAAAAAAAAAAAAAAAAAGCTCCAAGAATAGGTGATTACAGGCCGAGCAGGAGAGGAGGGAAGAGAGAGAGCGAGCGAGAGCAAGAGCGAGAGAGAGACCCCTACTCACTGAATGGCATGGGCCAACAATGAGCTTGTGTGTGTCTGTCTCAGTTATTTATACATGCGAGTGTGGCCCCTTAATTCAGATCAGAAGCACTCTGACTACAGACACGCCCACAAATGAACAGAAAACACTTCTTCATCATCATTAAAAAACTATATACAATGATATAAAGTGAAATAAGAATAAAAGTAGCGAGTGGAGAACTTTCTTTTTGGAGCAAATGTGTCTGTACTATGAAGTACTCTTTAATTGAACTATTTTTGACTTTCGTTTAGGCAAGGTCCTGCTCGAGTTCTGATAACATCTGACACTGATTCAGTCACTCGTGTGAGAAAACTTATACAAACAATAAGCGCTAGTTTTAATGCATTTATTAGACACACTCAAGTCGATATAGTGCACACGCTGAAACTGTTTAAAAAAAGGAGGACAGAGGGTTGGCAGAGCTGTTTAAATGCTCGGTTATTCCACTCTTTATAGAGACCAATGGTTGAAAATAGGTCAAATCCATTTCAGGCTTTATGACTGAACAATACAACTTTAAAATTGTCTTCTGAAGCCAGTGGAGGGATAATAAAACGAGGCTAATGCGTTCTCTTCTTAGTTATTGTTAAAAGTCTTGCAGATGCATTTTGAACCCACTGCAGATCATTTAGAAAATTAGGAGACTTAACATTTCATTTATAAAAGTGATTTTTTTATTTAATTTCTGCGTCTTGCACACCTCGTGGTTTGAGTCTTAATTTTAAATATTTTTATCTTGTTACATGAGGGTTCTGTCTAATGTGTGAAAGACAATCTTATCAAGCAGTTTTAACAACTAAGTTGTATTTCAACGTTGGCTCTTCTACTCGACAGCGGCACAGAAATGCGCTTAATAAAGTCCAATCATCACGACTCTCTAACGAAAGATCGGGTGTGAAGAGAAGTGAGGAACAAGGTTTGAGTGAAAAACATTCATGCATTCTTATGCAGTTCTCAAACCGACTCAAAATTAATGAACGGATGATTAAGAAACAGATGGGAGGGCCTAAAAAAATAAAATAAAAATCAAGGTTGAATCAGCCAGCTGAGCGATAAGGTGCACCTGGCGTCACAGGAGAAACTGAACTGACTGCAGCTCAATTTTGATACAGAGGAACTCGGTGTTAGCACAGAGCTTCAATGAAAAGAACAAGATATCCAAAGGCATAGAGCTACTTTAGGAAAAGGTCTTGTGGAGGTGAAACAATGAGAGGATACTCTGATCGCACCCATAAAAGGTTTGGTCAATAAAATTCTAATTGAGATGAACTGGCAGAAATCATCATAAAGAACCAGTCAGCACAATTTAAATACACACAAATTTGATAATATTTGATATTTGCTATTTAACTTTTGTCTAATTTAATAATAAACTGGGTTTTGAACTGCACAGGAGTGAAAAAAACAACACAGGAACAACTGTGGACAAAGTTCTTTGCTCTACTGAACTTCGACATTACTGAGAAAGGGGAGCGTTTAATTTTTTTAAGCTGGTGTGGGACCCTCAGTCTAAAACATGGCTTCTCTCTTCACCGTTGGGTAACAGCTGCTAAAAACAGAGCAGTGATCTGATTTTAAGGCATCTTTCTGAAGGCCAAAACACACTCCCGAAACACGATTCCCCTGCACCGCACACACAGAAACCAATCAATAGGCTCCGAACAGCCGCCTGTGAGGCGAGCCACAGGCTCACGCAGCTCAGCACAGACATCACAAGTCCTATTTCTTCACATGACCTCGGCTAACAAGCAGGCGGTACAGGAATCGCGGACATGACGGGGTCCTGTAAGCTCAGTGTCTTTAATGCTACCCACAGCAGCCAGTAAAATCACAGTGGAGTACATAATCTGGTTAACATATATGATGGATGCTATCTGGAGGCAGAGGAACCTGTATCTGTTTCATGTGATCCTTAATCTGGAGGTAAAATATAGTCTGTAGGTCGCTTTGGTAACGATACCTTGAAACAAGCCAGTTGGGTGAAGATTGGTTGATTATTTCTGTTGGACAGAGGCTTAGGACGAGTGCTGCGTTACTTTTGATTGGAAGCGCTGATTACACACTCTTGACTTCAAGTCCAAAACGACACTGCAGGGGACTGCGACGGGGGGAAACAGCTTTACAGTAGAAAAGCATGAGAAAAGTACTGAGGGAAATTGGCTTTTAGCAGAGCTTTTGGGGATGAAAAGAACACCCAGGTTCAGCACTGCTTGGTAAAGAGATTTCCAGCAAACTAAATTGAGCTGAACACTGGAGTACACACACAATTTATTCAAGTGGAAACCGACTGCTATTTTGATTCCTCTGCTGCTTTTTGTGTAATGAAGAAACAAGAGCAAGAGCTTTTTTTTTTGGAAGGGAGGGGGGGTTCCTTCAGACTCCACAGCTCCAGATTCAAACTACAGTTATGTTACATTCATTTAGCAGTTTTTGTGGTCTGACTCACATCGCTCCCTATTTGTTTAATATCTGTGAAAAACGTTAAAAATTAATGCGAGAAAATGATTTGTCACAACTATACCTTTAAATGTCTGCGCTGACATCTGAGCTACAAAGGTTTATTTAAAAAAGTGTTTCTAATTATGTTTACTTATATTACATCTATTATTTGTTTTCATTATGCATTTTGATTCACGTGAATTTATCTGTAAAAGCACTGAGGGCAAACCTCTTTAATTGATTTGTAACATTAAAACACAAATAGTTCACCCAAATCATCTCACAGAATTTATCGTCACATCTCTCAGTCCTTCCTCATACATAGTATTTCTTAAGTTACATCTTTTTTTTTGACGCCTCGACTCCTGCAGGGAGCTTCACAGTTACCACATGGCTTCGACTCTTCTGGAAAAAGGCCAGGCAATTTAAATAGAAATATGGTTTTTGAAATTGTAGTGACAAGTTATGCCGCATGAGTTTCAGCAGAATTCACGTTTACTAAACTCCGCAGCGCTTCCAGCTAGTACTGGGAAACATCCACATCAGCGTCATCATAAGGGTCAGCCAGCTCTAAATTAGATTTGAGGACGACTACTGATCGATTGCAGGACTGATACACATCCACACTCTGTATTTACCAGTGTTTGAGTGGTTGCTAGTGATGACTTTTTTCTTCTCTGGTTGAGTAAACCGTGTCTCCGCGAGAGGAATAAAAGACATAATTTGATCCTTTTTCACATAAATTTGGTTTTAGACGAAGCTGGGAAACATCAGCTCTTGGTTAATTCTATTTGTTACTGAACTGGAAGACAAGCTCATCCCTCTGCAGCCAGTTTCCCATAGAGTGAGTATGCTAGAATCAGAGGCCATTAAAAACACAGACTCAACAAGCAATTACTTCCTGTAAATAAAGCAGAAAATGGCACGGTATGAGTCACACTCCTGCTGACGTTGGCCTCCATCACTTGTTGAGTCTCTGAACTTCAGAAACATGAAATCCTTGAGATACTGGAGGGAGATGAGCAGCCACTGAGGCTGTAGCCAAGGTAATGTAACAGTAACTGTGTTCATTGAGCCTGCTGTTTGAATGCTACAGCATATGCAGCTGAAATTGGGCAAGCTGGCACAGCCTTTATTTAATAATACACATCTGAGCCGTCTCACAGATTAAGAATTATTTTTTGACTGATGTCCTTTGTTTATCCGCACATCCTTCTGTATGACCGGTGTGGTTTTAATACGGGGGAATCAAAGGGGAATTATTTAACATGCATTAACTTCAATGCTATACCTCAGGTGTTTTGTCACCTGACTTTATGTGATTTTCATGCCCAGAATTTCTCAATACACCGCTGCACAATAGGATTCCTTTAACAAAAGGGAAAGTTAATTTATTATAGTGAGGTGGGCGTGTAATAACGGCTGCATCCCTGGGGAGGGAGCCGCTTTGAATGGGCAGGTTTGAATTAGTTCCATCTGTTGTTTCTAAAGCCTCACCTGTCAGCGTAGTGGAAATCACTATGCGGACTGGAGAAGAAAGCACGAGAGAGATCAGTGTGATTGATGAAAATAGCTCACTGACTCGCTGCTATCAGCTGGAAGAAAAATGCTACTTTGAAAACAAAATAACATTCTTTATTGAGAGGATTTACACTTGACATCAAGCAGGTCCCTGCTGTGAGCCTCGGGTTCTTAATTTCGTTGCCTTTAGAAATGTTGGTTGTGGATTTTGTCCCCTGTCACAGCTAATATGGACAACATACATACTGCATAAGGGTATCGTTGGAAAATTACATTTAACCTGTTGTATGAATTCTTGTCGCTGTCAGCACTTTACAGCAGGGAGCTTCAGTCCTGCGTTTACCTGCACACCACCATCAACACTTACTTACAATCTACAGCACATTATTTGAAAATAACACTTTGTACTTCACCACAAAGATCTAGTAACTACAGAAAAGACCAAAAGCAACATTTAATCTATTCTATAATATCACAATAACCAAAATTCTCACATGATATCTAGTCTCCAGTATATAGCCAAGCTCAACCTAAAGGACGGTGCTGAATTTAATGTCAATCCATCCACTAGCTGTCGAGATATTTCAGTCTTGACCAACCACACATCGACATTAGCTTCCACAGAGCTGTGCCACTATCAGCGACAACATACAGTATTGACCGTGAGGCGTTCATTGCTTTCGTTACTGCCACAAAGCGCCAAGTACAGAAGTCAGATGAGTTGCGAGCCACAAATAAACTTTCCAGCACAGCGGCATACTGACCCGTTGATCATGCTGAGCAGGCCTTCGACCAGGTGAGCCAGGTAGGAGACCTGGGCGCTCTCATCGGGGAAGATAGGCCCGTGCATGGAGGCCAGCTGGGCCAGGCACTGTAGGGAGTCCTGAGCCATGTCTGAATCCTCCCGAATCTTCCTGTGTACCTGCAGGGCGAGAGAAGCAGTGTGTGTCAAGGCATGAAAGAGGAATTAAATTAATGGGTGGAACTTCTGTGTTCCTCCCGTCTTCGGTGAACCAGCAGGTACTTTGGATATCTGAACATTGTTGGAAATAAGGGCTCTGGGAAAAGGACAGATGGCCTGAAAATATGTGGAAAAACTTCTGCACACTGTCACTTTTAACAATTTGTTGAAGAAGCACAGATCTTTTCAGTCTTGACTTCTTGCCCACCTGCAACATGAGAAGTGAAAACAGGGATCGCTCCCATTTTTTCCCCTTTTTGATTAGTCGCTTTTTAAATAAAGAGGGAAAGCTTAAATGGAGAAAGTCAGTGTCTCAAATCCCGCCTGGTTCTCATGACCATCAGCACCACTGCAAGGCATCTAGCTGACGTTCACCCAGAGTGTCTTTTAGGCCTAAATAAGCTAACAACAAATGTCCTAAAAAGGCTAATACATAAAAAAAACTAATCTGAAACAAGTGAAACAGAGATGGTGCGTTTATGGATAAGAGAATAAAGATAAACCTTTTTAAAAGGTGACTTCTTTGCCTTGTGTGAGCTGTACTCTGAGGAAATATGCATGATGGCTCCACAGGAGGTCAGCGGTCAAGATCACCTACAGAGCAGTGACCTACTCAGCAACAACACTGAGGACACTCAGCAGTGATTAAACCGTCTTGTTGACTCCTTGGTGTCCGTTTGTACATTTATTAAAACAGTACCATTTAAGACTCAAAGTCTGAATTAGTTGTGTGCCGTATGGAGTAAAGATATCAACTTATATTCTGGGTTTAGGTTTTTTTTAGGTGAATTATTATTGATTCTGAATTTAAGTTCAGTGCTGAACTTTTCAATTTAAAAGTTCATTCTGTATGTAAATGACTAAATCTGGATTTAAGATTTTTATCAACATTTTCAGACGCAGTTTCACCCGAATTAAACTTTCAAATGAAATTCAAAAATTTCAAGCTCAACTTTACAAATTCAGTTCACGGAAAGTTTTTTACTTTGTAACATGCACTTAGAACTGAAACTGACTTTCAAACAACCGACAGAAATCCTTCCATTTTGGTTATGGCACATGCTGAACGAACAAGCATGCAATTCATGGAAAATTATCCTTCATCTTTTGAGTCACGATCTACGGTAAGATTTTCCTTATTTTAAGCAACTGATTGTGCTGAGTGAAGAAGGATTGAACAGCCTCCTGTGTAAACAAGCACTACTGTGCCAGTCTCCACTTGTTGTTTTTAGGTGTATGTTTCTAAAAGCCCACAACCACATTCAAAAAAAAAAAAAAAAAAGGAAGCTTGAACTAATCCAATTGTGGCAGGTAGGAAAAATATTGAAGGCCTTTATTTGAGGACAGTGAATTTAAAGCTTTTTAAGATTAAGATTCATATTCTGTCTCTGAAAGGAGAGACAGAGATCCAGATCATGTCGCCTAAATACAACGCAGAAGAAGAAGTGGTGATTTTGCCCCGATCCTCTGGTGATCCTTTTCTGGTTTTTGACAATGAAACTTAATCCAAATAAACTTCCTGTCACCTCTCATCTTCCTGTCACCACTTTCAAAAACAGATCAGCTGATACCAGGCAGGATAAATACTCACTGGTGTAACCCACTACCCAGCAAGGCGAGGCGAAATGGCGAATTGATTTTCGACACGTCTGTCTTCAGACACCGTGACCCCTCCGGTCTCAAACAAACAATCACTGAGCTCGTCTGAGCCCAGCTGAGACAGCCTCAATCAAACCCAGAGTGGACGGACCCGGCGTCTGATGGAAAAGATCTGCCCGACTCGAGTCTCATCTCAGCTCTGAGCTTCTGTTCACTTGTGGGATTTGGGGGGTTTGTCCGTGCCGAGCTGTCACGCTCCCACAAGAGAAGAGGCATTGTTGTTTTCAGTTGTGCACACACACAGCAAAGCAGCAGAGGAACAGTCACACTGCGAGTAATCACAGCCTCTCAGTAACATGGGTTTCCACCGGCGGTACTATGCGGACGTCTGGAGATCAGCTGCCTTCCTCTGTGGCTCTCTTCTCAGCCAGTTCGAGCTCTTTTCCTCTTTCTTCTTCTTCTCCCGTCTCTTGATCCGTCATCCTCTTAAATCCACAGTGAGTGCGTCTTCACCGGCTCCACATGCTCTGCCAGCGCATGGCCCCATTGCAGAAGCAATCAAACTTTCAACCTCCCCTCTCTCTCCTTGTTGCTTCTTCCTCCTCCTCCTCTTCTCAAATCCTCTCCCGTTCTCACTTCCTCCTCCCCCCCTCCCCTAAATTCTTTCCCGCTGCCTCTCCCCACTGCTCCCCTCTCTTCTCTCTCTCTCTGCTCCCCAGCTGGGTTGCCTGGTTGATCGTAAGCCACGCTTGCTTGGGAAGAGATCTCAGATGCTAACGTAGCGTAGCCACCATAGTCTTCACTGCTGCTGCTGCTGCCCTCTTCCAGAGCGTGAAGTCATCCTCTGGAAGAGCTCAGTGAGATGAGGGGAAGGGGGAGGGGGGGGATGCCGGGTGAGTGAGCAAGAGAGAGAGAGAGAGAGAGGGAGGAGAGAAGGAGGGGTGGGAGAGGTAGTGCCATGCCAAAGGACTGAACAGCGCGAGGTCTGAAAAAGCAGCTGCACCAGTGAACGATCCATGCGATGCCAGTAATGTCAGTCGCCTTGAGTCTGACTATAGTTAGAGATACACAACGGGTGTGTGTGTGTGTATGCCAGAGTGTGTGTGTGTGTGTGTGTGTGCACGTCAGTATGCAGATAGCGGGATGCACGGAAGGACAGCCAACAAGATAAAACAATATGGAACATTTTGGGCATGCGGCTCAGATGACAGTAGATTTTGCACTTTGATTAATCAACAAATTTGGTAAGAGCCGAGCTTTAAGTTTCTGTTCCTGCTAATTCACTGCTTATTATTAGGTTTGCTTTGGCAGTGGACTGGACTTCACATCACTAGAGAACCAGCAGGCTGAGAGTGGGCAAAAGAAAAAGTAGGGATCCTTTTTGCATTTAATAAAAGCAGCATTGATCCACACGAGATCAAAGGATAATTAAAGGGTGACTTCAAGTCTGGTGATTATTTTCTCAATTAATCAAACTTTTTAAAGAATGTCAAGAGATGATTCAAATCTCAATTTCCCAGAGCTTGTTTTGTCTTATAAAACAGTTTAGAAACTTAAATATATTTAATTTACCATCATATGAAGCAATTTGGACTGAAACATAATTACCAGTGTCCACTCAAAAAAAATGTAATTTATCTCATTCACTCATTCATACACACGTTCATAAACAGATGGCATTTGCTGCCATGCAAGGTGCCAACTGCTCATCAGTTTGGGAGCTCATCATTCACACACCGCCAGGGAGGGGGGCACTTCGACAGGAGCCACAGCCGTCCATGTCTGAAGCTGCAGCTTCAATTCATCACTGACAGCTGATTAACACGTAAACCAACAAGTCATTTTCTGCAAGTTGGTGTCTGCACTGCTGATTAAACCAGAGGAAGAAGTTACAGCTCATTAAAAATATGCTGTCCTGCAGATGGAAGGGTACACCTGTTAGATTTTTTAAATCAACTTTGCTTAAGGTTGGAATATTAATGAAACAACAGCCAAAAGCTGCAGTGTATCCATGTAGCTGATTGGTTATCTTTAACTTGAATTACTTCAAACACACGTTTGGTCTGCGCCAGCGAAGAATTGGGGTTCGATAATGTGTAGGGTTTAGTGACATCTGGTGGTGTCGTCGTGAGAAACTTTAGAAACTAACTACAGAAACATGCCGGTGCAACACAGTGGAGTCCATGTCTGTAGATATAGAAGGCTCGATCTAAGATACGGTACGGCTCGATCTAAGATACGGGGCGGCTGTGGCTCAGAGGAAGAGCGGGTCGTCAACTAATCAGATGATCGGCGGTTTGATCCCCGGCTCCTCCTGTCTGCATGAAGTGTCCTTGGGCAAGATACTGAACCCCAAATTGCTCCCGAAGGCTGTGCCATCAGTGTGTGACTGCGTATGAATGCCTAGCTCCTAAAACTGATGAACACTTGGCACTTTGCATGGCATGCCAATGCCATCAGTGTATGAATGTGTGTGAATGGGGTGAATGAGATATGTAGTGTAAAGAGCACAAAACACGATTATCATTTTTGGTAGGTTAACATCGACATATTGATTAAAATTGTAATATTTAAAAAATGAAATGATCTTTAAGCTCTCCAATCTTTGTGGTTCACACTCCAAAGTAGATGGTGGTTGCACACTGGTTGTCAGGGTTTTTTTTTTTTACGCAAAGTCTCTTGGCTGTGATAATTGTCTAATATTTTATTTAACCCCATTTCAGCTGATTATGAATGAAAACATAGTAATGATGAATATTATATTCCATTTCTGTCAATAGATCCTCCTAAGTTTTACACACTGGATGTTTAAGGAGAAAGATTAAAAAGGGCAATGAGGACACGAGTCAAGTAAACAGAAAGAGAGAAAAAAAATTAAGGAGAAAGGCAAGTAGACAATGAGGTGAAGGAAAGAGGATGAAGAAAAAGATGAGAGAAAGCTCAATCAACGATAGAGGAGGAGAGGGAATGAGAGAAGAGGGGAGTGGGAGAAAGAGAAAGGGAGGGAGAATGAGGGATGATATTTATAGAAGGAGACAAAGCCTGGTGTCTGTTTCCTCGGGGGGCTCGCAGGCTCATCTTTCTGTTTTTTTTCCAATTCGGCGCTGTGCTTCCAACTTATTGTCTTTCGCTCGATCTTTTCCATCATCACTCCCTCTCTCAGATTGGGTTACTGTCTGCCTGCAGGCCAAGTAGGAAGAGAATCAGCCTGTGCTGCAGCCTCATCAGTCCCTGCACTCCACACTGATTGTGTTTACTGGGTAAACATGAAACGCTTTACTGTGTTGTGCTCTTGTACGGCTACATTTGTGAGGACTAGGGGTAGGCAGTGGTGTACTGGCCATCTGGCCCATCAAGAAAAATCCCAGTGGGCCATCAAGTCCAAGATTCTACTTATTGGTCGGCCCTGTCTGTCTCTTTATCATCTCTTTCTGTGTGCCCGTCATTCTGAGTGTGCATGCTGCATCACCGTCAACACGTAGGTCCACATTCACCCCATTTTTGGAAAGTGAAGACATTTTGGCCAGTTCTCACTTTCTTAAAAGGACAGAGGGTGACCTGTTGTTTGGGGTACGGTTAGTATTCAGTTGGATTTAAACTTGGTGTAAGAGTTTTAACCGTTAATATAACTGTTAAGACATCTCTAATTAGAAATGAGATTTATTTCAATCTTCAAGTTCAACGTATTCAAAGCAGTGCATTCCACAGCGATGAAAACTTGCGCTTCTAGCTATCCTCCCTGTGGTGCAGAGAAAAAACGACAACAGATACATATGCCTGCACACATACCCCTCCGTGTGTATACTACATGTATACATACATGCAGAAGTTTGAGCAGCTATGCTTGTTAGGACTTTCTACTGACTTCATTGATTGTGGACAGCCTAACGCTGCATTAGGGCTGTTCTTTGGTCCCCATAAGATCTACTGCTCCCAACAAGGTCAGTGTTTATACCATAAAAAGGTCCCCAATAGGGATGCATCCCTTTGTATGTACACAATCCCATACAAAGAAGAGAATCACTCACACTGTGTACTGTGTCTACACCCTTCACCACGCACAACTCTTTCAGCTGTGGACACGCAACTGATGTAAAAGCGACGGTTAAGCTGAGGAAATGCTGAAGTACAAACGTGTGTGCAGGTATGTGCGTACGTGCTATAGAGTCTGTTAGTGTGAGTAAGTCTGAAGATGTGTATCTGTAGGAATCAAAGCATGTATAAAATGTGTGTGTAAGCAGATAGATGTGTGTGTTGCTGCAAAGTACAAAGTGTGTGAAAGAACGCGTGTACAGCGCGATGGGATGTGCACGTATGATACTGTAGTGTGTATCAGTACATCGTTTCAATGCGATGAAATAAACCAGATGCTATTCAAAGTCTTGGATGTGTGTGTGTGTGTGTGTGTGTGTGTGTATATGCGTGTGTGTTTGTTGTGGGTAAGACGCTCGATCACAAACTGATGCTGCTCTCTAATCACTCCGAGTCAAACAGAAACTCAAAACCTGAAGAACAAAAAGACAAAAACAAACTGCAGAGGCCAAAATTACAGGCGCTTCAGTTTGTGTGTGCACTCTTCTCTCTTCTTTTATTGTTTGGAGTGGGGGTGTGCGGCATGGTCACGAGGTGTTAAATCGACAAAAGTGGAGAGGGTTTATTTTGAAGGAGGCCAACAATCACCGGGTTCTTCTTCCTTTTCAATCTAGCATGGCCCATTTATCCCCAAACCGCTCTCACTCTCCTGTAAATTGCATCCACGTTTCACTTTCTCTCTAAATTGTCTTTCTCTGTTCCATTTATTTTTTTCTACACCCCTTCTATTCCTGCACCTCGTTTCTCACTCTCATTGCTTTTTCTTACATTAGCTTCAGTCTTTTCTTATTCTCTCAACTCTTTTTTTTTTTTCCTCATGTCATTCTCTTCCAATTTTCCATTTGGCCCCTCGTCCGTCCATCTATCTTCTATCAATCCTTGAATCTCAGAGCCGGAGCTGTCAACAGCTCAAGTGGAAAAGGGATAAACGCTTTTCCACAAAAAAAAACCTGGAGGGCCAGAATAATATTTTGGCAGATTAAACATCTTTTCAGCAGCAAAATGGCTGCTACGCACTGCATATATATTGAGCCCATTCCCAAAATATGTGCCTGTCCAGTCCGTTAGACCAATGGCCATCTGGCGTTCTCTCACTGATAGATTTATTATATAGACTGACTTAAACTATCTTTGTGACATTAATCATGTCTGATATTTAAAACATAAAAACACCTTGATTGCAAAGTTTGGCGCCGCAGTTTTTTTTTGTTTTTTTTTTTCTAAGTCTGCTTATTACTGGAAGATTCCAATTCATTATTACTAATCATTAGTAATTATTCATTTGCATGAGCTATGATATTGTACTCGCTATCACAACGGTTTCCAGTTAACCAGTTATCCAAATGGGAATTTCGCATTTCATTCCCTATCTCTGTATCTCACTTTCCTGTCATCTGTCTCACTCTTTTGGCTGTCTATTAAAAGGCATAAAATGGACAATACTACTACTACTACTACTACTACTACTACTACTACTACTACTACTACTACAGACAAAGATGTACAAAAATATATCAAACAAACATTGCTACATCCAAATGTAGCAGGACAGAAAACAAGCCAACAGTTTTAGCTGATTATCTGAATAACTGAAGTTTAAGCAGGAAGTCGGTCATTTAACTGATAAATGTTTCAGTTTACATTCACCTTCACATTTTGTTTCAAAACACGTTTGTTCCGATCACCTGCCTGCCTGCGTTTCCTGCTTATTACTGAAGAGAAGTCTCTGATCACCAACCAAACCTGTGATGGCAGAAACTCACAGCAGCCTCCTGTTAACTCACAGCAGTGATCAGTGAGGGAGCCCTGGAGCCAGTTAATGGGACACTGACAGACACCCACCCACAGAGGGACAGAGACTTCCCAGAGCCCATCAGCAGAGTCATGAGTGAGTGTGTGTGTGTGCGAGCGATAGGTGGGTGGGTTAGAGCGGTTGTTAACAGGGGCCCCTAATCCTGGGGCCGGGCTCTAATCCTGCCACCGGTCTGTTGTCAACTGTGACCCTGATGGCGCGTGTCTCTGAGTACCAGCACACACACACACACCGTAGCCAGCCTGTTACCTCTCACAGCTGAGGAGACAGAGCAGCTGAGACAGCAGAGGAGCCCATTAAATTGAATAAACACACACACACACACACACACACATATACACACATATATAACATACATACCCACCCCACTGACACACACACACAACATAAGTAACAAACAGGCACAACACAGATCCATGCAGAGCGTACACACAAACTTACACTGTACAAACTCAAATGGACACAATCCCACAGAGACAGATATGTGCCCACACACACAGACACACACACAGACACACACACAGACACACACACAGCTGACAGGACCACAGCAGCCTTACAATAACAAACAGTTGAGCTACTAGAAATACCAGAGTGAGAGATGAGACTGAAGCCTGAAAACTGAAACCAACACAAAACACATCCTGCAAATTCCAGCAGCAAAAAGAACTGACTGAAAAATGACAAACATTTTTATTCATGTCAAACTGCTGGGGCCGGCCAATCAAATCCTTGATTACGCCTGTGTGCTTTGTGTAACAAACCTCTGATTACAGCTGCCGTTTAGAGACAATTACAGTTATTTGTGATTGCCTTGTGGATGAAATTATAACAATCAAAATGACAACTTTTTTTCAGGTGCATGAAAAAGGACTGTAAATGAACGATGATTATCGAGCAGCAGTGAAAAGAAAACAACAAAACTGAGCACAAATAAGTGTCTGCAGTGTGCAAAACAAAACACTTCAAAATCAAACTTTAAAGTTTCACCAGTTCTGAGCTGTTTTACTAATGTCGTCAAAATCGTTTTAATCAGAGCAGAAATTCATGCAGATTTGATACGGAGTACATGTTGGTGCGATTTTACTAAACCTCCAACAGACCAACCATAAATAATGTTAAACAGACACAGAGACGCCTGAAGCTTCAGAACATGTTCATCCATTTTCTGTAACTGCTTATCCTCATCAGGGTCACAGGGGGCTAGAGCTGATCCCAGCTGATATCGAGCGAGATGGGAGACATCCTGGACAGGTAGCCAAGTCATCACAGGGCTGACACAGAGATAAATCACTATTCACACTCACGTTTACACCTACGGGCAGTTTAGAGTCACCATTTAACGTGCATGTCTTTGTACTGTGGGATGAAGCCGGAGAGAATCCTCGCAGGCACAACATGCAAACTCCACACAGAAAGCCACAAACTCCCTGAACAAAAGGAAGTAAACAAAGGCGGTGAATAGATCGATGCTTTTGTGTGGGAACCAAACACACAGCACACGTGTAACCCAGGAGAATTAATATCACAATTGGCTAGAAGTAACAACGTGAAAATCACAATCAAATCATGTTCATCTTATTAAATAACATGAAGTGAAAGTTCAACGACATTTTCAAATATCATTTCAACTATATATACACTATTGTAACTGTTCTGTTCAAAGTATTGTTGTTGTTCAGTAGGTTTCCATATTCAAAGGAAAGCTTGTCTCTTTTGTCTCTGTATGATCCAAACAGAAAAGATACAATGAGGTGCATTTGAAGTAAAAATACTCAAAACAAGATAGAGTGACTGGACCAGGTTTCCCAAGGTCCTTTTTCAAAAGCAGCAATGGAAAACACAAGCGCTATCACAGAAGCATCTAAAATCCTATTATATCATACTATATTATCTATTATATTTATTATTTACCTTTATAAAACAGGACAGCTTCCGACAAACACAGACAGTAAGTTTCTGCCTCTGTAACAGCACTAAAAGCAGCTCCACAGGCCGAAAAACTTTCAATAGCTTCATTTTTACGACATTACTGTCTTTCTTAGCAACGCAGTGTTTATCATGGTGACACAAGCCACTTTTAAATGGAGCAGTAATCTACACAAATTAGCACAAGTTAAGAGTGATTTTCAAACTTTATCTCTCTGAATCCAGACCACCTCCAGTTCACCTCCTGGGCACTGCCGATGTGCCCTTGAGCAAGGCACCGACCCGATCGAGGGATTCTATGGGGAGTATACTACATGGTGTATTTGGAAATGAGGAGCGCAGGATTCAGTAGCAGGAAAAAGACTTACCAAGCGGCATCAAACAAAATAAAGTGATGTGTGGTCTCTTATGTTACGATTATAGTGGCACCTGAACTCAGCTCAAAGACTACAGCTAATAGCAAGCTGACTGATGACATTACAGGGGGGAAAAAAATCATTATACACTCTGAATAGAAATGAATATGATTATATATTTAAAAAAACTGCACAAATCGCTGATTCGTTAAGTTGAACAGCTGCTGAGTCATCCAACTAGCTATCCTACGTTTAGTGGGTGTCAGGCCCCAGAGGGATAAGTAAATGGACCAGTATTTGGCAACGTGCATGCAGTTTGTAGTGAGCTGGAGTAAGGCTGCACTCAGCTCAGTATTTCACACTTAACGGAGTGTAGCACTAACAGGGAGGAGATAATGACCTGGCTCCAGTGTTATGAGGTCATGCAGGTAGTAGTGAAACAGGTAAATACTAAAAGGAGCAGCACAGTATATGGCAGCAGGCAGCTGAAAGGCGTAGTAGTGGAGCAGTATTTTGCGATGGACAGGAGGGTTTGAATGGATGCTGAATAGAAGAGGAGCTGACCCGTTTGTTCCACACTACTCTTCCACATGTTTTGCTTAGCCAGCATGGGCCGCCTCTTTTTAGTGCACAAAAATACACATTTACTTCACCGGGCAGTCCCCTGGACAGCAACACAATAACACGACCCCACTGCAAAGCACCCATAAATCTACTTAATGGTGCGTCCCAAAAAACCCGCGAAACTAGTCAAAAAAAAAGTTCAGCTGGTGCCAAGAAAGACAAGGTCAAGTGAAATTTCTCTGCCCGACATGAAAAAGGCAACTGTCTCCCTTTGTTTATCATAAATAAACCACCATCCAGAGGGCAGGAAAAAGAAACGAAGAAGAAGAGAGGGTAAAGCAGGACACGGGAGAAGTGTAATGGAAATGTACGAGACGCAGAGACCTTTACTCTGAAAGAAAACCTGAGCAGCGACCTCCCTGACAGAAAGATGGGCAGATGGAAAAGAGAAGACGTACAGATGTGAGACGTAAAGTACATCACAGAGCAAAGCATCTGTTATTCCATCATGGTAATGCAGCTTAAAATGAAATCAGTGAGACTAAGACAAAGATTTGTGACAAAAACGTACAACAACTAAGGAAACGGGTTTGAAGATGTCATTTACATAATGCAAAAAAAAAAAAAACATTTCAAAGACTCTGAGAAGCCTAAACACAAAAGATGAGGTTACTCACGGTGAAAAAGAGGTCCATGATGCGGGTGTCCAGCAGCGCTTCCCTCCAGGTCTCCGTAGGTTTGAGCGTGACGTTCTGTGTGGCCTCGAACATGGCGATGTAGTGGCGCCCCAGTGACCCGCCGACAGTTAAGGCCAACAACAGCATGAAGATGAGAAGGAGGAGGAGGAGGAGGAGAGGAGACGAGGAGGAGGAGGAGGAGTGTCACACTCAAAAACACCAGCTCCTGTCACTAAGCTCTCTCTCAATGGGTATTTTGGTCTGTGTGTGTGAGTCCTTGGTTTCGTGTGGCTGGCAGCAGAGACTTGTTAGTCACTTGTAGGCTAACTCTCCCTGTCATTAACCCTGTTAATCTTAATTCCACAAAAGCTTTTCTTTATTTCCCCTCACCCTCCCCTCTGTGGCTGCTTTGTTTTCTTGTCCTCCCTTCCTTCTTTTTTTCTCCCTCGTCTGCCACAGTTCTCACCCACAGAGGAAACTCTCCCCTTCTTTCTCACTCTCTTGTCCACTTTTTTCGCCCTCACCTCCCTCCTCTGTTTTTGCCTTTTATCCCCCACAACTCTCAGCCTGGCTCCCGATCTCTCGCCTGACACCCTCTCTTCTCTTCTTGTCCTCTCCTTCACCTCCCCTCCTACCAGCACACTCAGATTTCTCTCCTCTGCTTCCTCGAGATCATAAACACACAAGACATGCTCTCGCTGAAGCCAATCGAGACTCTGCGTTGCTCTGCCTCTTTGTCCACTCCTCTACAAGAAGTCCTTGAGACTCCTTATTGCTCTGAAACACCCCCTCTCCCTCCTCAGCCAATCACTTTGTCTCTGCTCCTGACTGCTTTCCAAGACCAAAGCTAGACTCTCTCTTTGCCCCATAATTCAATGCTTCACCTCAAACTCTATGTTCTCTCTGGAACTCTTTCTAAATATCTTTTCTGTCTCTCCTTGCCACACAAAACACTTAAAAAACACGATCAAACTCTCTAAAAACTATAAAAACGTTTAATCTTAATGTCCCTTTTCGCCTTTCTCGCAAACAAGTCTCTTTCTTTCTTTTCATGGCCGTTCAACACAACACACACTCACGGTCTCCTCCTTTAAGACTTTCTCCACACCCACAACAAGCTTTTTCACAAACCCACAACACACACACTTTCTCCCCACGCAGCCACAACACTTCCTGTTCTCGTTCAAGTCTCTTGAACACACCCACAACATGCTCTTTCCTGAGCTCATCAAGAACAATCCCGGCCACTGCTCCCAAACCAGACTTTCTCACTTCTCACACCCTTAAAAACACACACACACACACACACCTCAATCAAAGCATCTTAGAACACACACTCACTTCACACCAATTAAGATTTGAACACTTCTCTTACACACCCTCCAAACTCCTTCCTTACAGTCTCCTGATGAAGGACTCATGCAGAAACAAGTCAGCAGATTTATCAGCTACGGATTGCAAAGAAATTTACATGAAAGATCAAAATTGTTCTTTCACTGTGTTTTAATTTCCCTGACTTTTATTTGGGAAATACAGAAAATAAATTGTCTTAATTCTTACTACACTAAAGAACAACCCAACAAACAAACTCTGTTTCTTTCTTCTTAGCATCGTAAGGCTCAACCAGCCAAACTCTTTTTAACAACCTGAAACACACTTTTCTCTTCATTTCCCAAGACTGTCAATATGCTAAGTATTTTTCCAGTGAATTGTTTCATCTTTAGAATGTCAGAACATAACAAAATAACAAATTATTCCTATCACAAGATGAAATCCTCAAATGTTTTTTTTTTTTTGTCACACCAAGTCTGGCTAAAATAAAATGGCTTAAAGGACCAGTGATTTGGATTTAGTGGCATCGGACAGTGTGGTTGCTGATTGCAAAAAACTGAAGTACAATGATGCATCAGTTAGACTTTTTTTAAGACCTTCACCCATTGAGAGCCAATCCACAATGCCCGAACAACAAAAATATCAGTTAAACAAACAACTGATTGAATATTGTGTTGCAACTGTCAGAACTGAGCGCTGTGATGCTCTCACAGGGGCTGGTCCTGGTGCTGGGAGCAGCTAGAAGCTGTCCAAAGTGCTCTTTTCTTTTCTGCGCCGCCCACAGTACCACAGTAATGGGAGGATCACGGCTAAATTAACAGAGGAATTGTTCCAAATGTGTTCTTTATTGTTGAACGGCAGCAAAACAAGTAACCCTTCATTAAAGACGTCTTTTTCTCTCTCTCTCACAGACACGCACAGACATAGAAGCACCGCAGACACAAGTGCTGAAGAGGAGAAACTGAACTGATTTTGACCAAAAGTTACAAAAAGTGATGACTTTTCGTTGACTAAAACTAAAACGACTAAAATGTGACTATAATAAGCATTTTAGTCCAAAGAACAAATCTAATATCTGTCAGAATTAACACTTATCTGACATGACTCGGGCAGAAACTGTTCACTTCCTTTCCACACTCCATTTCTGTGTTTAGTCTGAAGTTATAGTACCAGGAAGAAAACAAGGAAACGCCATGAGTAAAAATCAAGAATTTCTTTGGGCTTGAACAGGAAACATGTACACATACAACTCAAACTATAGAACATTGGTCAGTCTTTTTTTTTTCCTGAATAGTTACATAATATATTTTGATGATTGAATGCTTTATCACTTGCTTACTAACAATATATGCAGAAAAAAATTCTGCTGAACAGTTAATCAAGTCATTTATTTCCCTTTGATTCAAAATACCCAAAGTTTGTTTTGTTTTTCATGGAAACTTTGGAAAATTAAAAAATTAAAATAAACCTCTCACCACGACCACAGATAATGCATTAAAAAAGAAAGAAAATCAAACATTAATTAAAAGAAACGACAGACTCTTAAGTCTTATGTGTGTTTCATTACACACAAACACACACACACACACACACAAACACACACACAGTATCACTGGCTGTATGACAAGAGGAGGAATGTTTGATCAAAGCCAAACAGCGGCAGAGGCCGGCGAGGTCACGCATTCCTCCGACACCAGCCCACAGTCACTCCCCATGCACACACCCCACCACAACACACCACACTTTTCGGCACAAAAGTTGGCACCTGTCTAAGAGTCTGCGGAATTGTGTGTGTGTGTGTGTGTGTGTGTCTGTCCGGTGCTTGGCTTTCAGGCCTTGTTAAAAATAGTCGTGGTGAGGCAGAAGACCTCTAACTGAACCTCTCTGAAGCGAGAAGGAATGAGAAAGAGATCGGAACAAGTTAGGAGAGAGCTGCAATATGACTAAGTCCATGTTTATTTATTCTATGTCAGGGTTAATCTTTGTGGAAATGTCCTGATTTTGCTTTGTGTTTCCTTCTTATACTTGGCGTTCACGTGATGCCGTTTCACAAAAATTAAATGAAAATTTAACACAGCCTGTTTTTATATTGCAAATTCCTTTGATACAAGACAGAAAAAAAAGCAACATAGGAAAGAGAGACACAAAGAACAGAAGATTGAGAAGCATTTTTAGTCCTCCAAAAAGTGGAACAAGTGGGAGACTGTCCCCGCAGGGAGGGACCACCTCGGTGACAGAGGTTGTACAAACCCTCCTAAAGATCATATGACTGAGACAAAACTCACAAGAAACCTCAGGAATGATAACTACACAGCTAGTATTTTACACAGCCGGACAGAGATGTAAAATGGAGCTGACAGGTTGCGATGCCAAAAAGATGAAAGCGCTCTAAATTAGGGGGGAAAAACAGGCAAGTTTCAGCTGCATGAAGTCGGGAATATTTCAAATTAAGAGCACAACATGAGACCAGTTTCATCACATAATTTGGTTGTTTGTTTTTTTAGCCAGAAGTACAAGAATACAGATCATCTTTAAAGATATCCAAACTTGATCATCAGACAAAGGCAACAAGGACTAGTCAATCAGAGCCAGAGTAGATCTGGTCGTATTGTAGCCTTGTGTGAAAGTCATAGTTCAGAGTCTAATAAATGTCTTTTTTCAAGATAAAAAAGTCCATGACCAGTCATGCTCTTTAATCCATCTTGATATGCCAAACATGTGATTGAATTATCTTGGTAAAGAAGTGCTCACGTATAAATTTTTTTGTCTGCATAGAAGACGCCTTAAATCTTTCACTTCAAGTTTTTTTCGTGTGTTTCTTGGGTTTCAAATAAAAACACACTACATTTGACATCATAACATGGCAAATAAATCCTGTTTCTTTCGGGTTCTCAAAGGTGAGCGTGGAAGTGTGAGAACAGATTTATGCACCGTCTTGAAAAGACTTCACACAAACTGAGATGACAGTTTAAATGACTTCTTATGATTCTTAAGAGTTCACTTAGTCCAAGTTCAAGCGCTTGAATTCTGAGGAAAAATCCACTTGCTGAGTTGAATTTACAACTTCAACCATGCTATGCACACTGCTGGAAAAAAAAGGACTGTGTGTGTGTGTGTGTGTGTGTGTGTGTGTGTGTGTGTGCGCAGTGTACATGCCACCGGGATGAGTAATGGACGCAGAGTGACTACGACATGTGGCTGTGGTTTGGTGGGTTTTTAAAAGACATCACCTGCTACTATCGCAACCCTTCCAGCATGCTCAAGAATAACTAATGTGACACGTCAATTTTCCACTGGAAAGATAAGACGGACTGACAGATAGACAGGACACAGAGACACACACACACAAAAACACATTTGACTGACCTAATACACGGCAAATGTAACCCCCGTGACCACAACCGTTTCATTCAAACGCAAATGAAGAGCACACCCTTAGTTCGCACATGCAGTTGCCAAATTTGTAGCCGAGCAGAAGCATAAACACACACGGTTATATCTTAATTAACGCCACACACTGGTCACGTGTCAATAAAACAGCTCCTGCTTGGTTTGGTAGAGAAATCAGCATTTCAAGTTTAATTTCCGGCCCTTGTTTGATTTATCGCGACCAAAACGAGCGAACCTTTTTCCCGCTCCACATCGACAGACACCTGGCCGTCCAGAATTTATGGTTTTGCATGTGAACCTTAGCCCAGGTAGTCTGCATCAGTTCACGGTGCTTCTCTTCAAAGCATGAGAGAACATAGTTGCAATAAAGAAAAAAAACATCATTCTTCCTTTCAGGGACTATAATTCAGAGTGCACTGCTAAACATAAACCAACCACATGACTACCAAACACAAAAAGTGGGCTGAGCCTTCATGAACACTCGACTGAATCATGTGGACGACAAAACCAAACTAAATAGGTCAGCGCCGACATTCTGATTTGGTCATCTTTGCGGGTTTGTTCGTTTTGTTACCACATGCTAACACGGCCAGCGCCTTCACAGATTTGATTTGTCACTTTGTCACAAGCCTAAAATTAAACACCACTGAGGCTCTGTGTGTGCTAACATGAGCATTTCAACACGCACGCAATGACAATGCTGATGTTTAGCAGCTGGGATGTTTCCCACGTTCACCAGCTTAATTTAGCGGGTTAGCATGCTAACAGCTTTCCAGTTCGCACTAAGGAAAAAGTACAGCTGAGGAACGTCGCTGGTTTAAGTAGAAGCAAAACTAGTATTGGACAAATCTCAATTTTCACTTCGACTTCATGGAAATGTTTGAGGACTGTTGAAGTTAACACAATTCTCTACCAAGTTCTGCTTAAACTAAAGGGTTCGTCCGTAATTTTCAATATTGTGTGCTACATCCACCTCGAGGGGGCTAAAAAACATCAGAGGATCACCAAAGACCACAGGACTCGTCATCTGGAGACCATGAATTTAGGTTTAGGTGTTCACACACACACACACACACACACACACACGTATATTTTATACAGTTTAAAACCATTTCCAAATGAAATAGACAAGTTTTAAATTACTCATGCATTTCTTTTTTTTTTTCTTTTATTTGTGTATTCTCTGTACAGTCTCTCAAAGACTAAAATCTTTAAGGTTTTTTGATTTACATATTGTATAGTTTACTGTTACTTGGCTTTTATTTCACTTTTATTTATACCTGTGTATATAGTGTTAAAATGGATATCTTATATGTGTATAGTATAGTTCTTTCTTGGGATTTTACTATCCAACTTCTATAGTGTTCAAATGTTTTCCTTGCTACTAGTTTCTAACTTACCGTTTGGGAGCTGCTGTAACGAACACAATTTCCCTGCAGGAAGTATTTCTGATTCTAATTTATTTCAGTATAGATGCTCTTTTTTAGTTTTCTTTCTCCTTCATGCGCTCGAGGGAGAGTTTCAGAAGTCTCCAATACAATTGCATTAATATACAAAAAGTTAATATAGTTTAAGCACCACCACAGAAAAAAAAACTAAATCCGACTTCACATTTCTCTTTCCCAGCTCCTCTTTCATCAGCAATTTGCAGACGCTGTACAAAGCACTTGCAGATCTGTCGGATAGTATTTTCATGACTGCTTAAAGAAGACAATCTCAGCAATCTGAACATTTTGCAGGCTTGAACGACCTTCGTGCCTGATGGCTGTGGATTAGCGAGCTTCTCCTGTATCCTCTATTCATTATGGTTTGATCCTGACTGAAGATGGAGCCGCTGCACAGGAAGACTGGCTGAGCGTCTGCCAGCGGCCCTGCGAAGAGCGCAGCGCTATGCTAAGGCGCGTGGTAGGGTTTAAGTGATATATCCTGCCTTAAGTCTCCCCTACAGCCTTCGCCATGTGAAATAACAGTCCAGAAATACCTCCTCACTGACGCACCCCCTCCCTTTCCGTTCCCCATTTCCTTCTACTGTTTGGCCCCCCCCTATCTGCTTAAACAGCAGTTGTCATTAATTCTCTGACTAAATTAAACTGTCATCTCAACCTATAGTTTAAATCTCAGCTATCAGTGTGGAAAACACACACATATTTCAAGTCCGGGCATCAGTCCAGAAGAATTGTAGATATTTTCTAAAGAGCCAGTTTGGGCTCAAAAGGCTGTACTCTTTCTAAATGTAATAAAGAATGTATACCTTAGATCTCACACCACTCAGAAAACACAGACACACACACCAACTGGATGTCCATCAGCATACTACCCATCTTTTTATACCCTCCAACCAACAGTAGTTGTAGATTCTCCGTACAGGTCAGGGCCAAGGCAAACATCCAGCATCAGCTTACACACTCCAAATCCCAACCTTAACCCGAGAGCACAAATGCCTAGAAATTGACCTCTGAACAGTTAATGAGAATACGAGGCAAGTGTTAGGCTGACGGTCATCTCTTCAGCACAACAATATCTCCTTACGGGGGTGGGGGTGATTGTTGCTCAGGGAAGTTAATGCCACTTTTATTACATCTGACTAAAAATAAGAAAGAAATATCCAAAACCTCTCTTATGAAAAAATAACTACAAGTCAACCAAGAGACAGAAATTACAGCTCCTAAATGAAAGAGGCGGGGAAGGCCATGCTTTAATGTGAAACAACTTACGTTTTAGTGAACTGACACACCATGAAATCTACACATTCCTCTGTAGTGACAACAAGAACAGATGGGAGGATAAAAAGTGGGAAAACTGCTACAGAACAAAGCCTCACTGACTATTATAGCAACACACGTGACACAGATGACTTTCCAGATTTCCCTGACATACCAAATACATCTAAACAACATAAAGAGGATTCAGACATGTACACTGATCCAGCAGAGAGGAGGCGGCGGGGACGGGGGGGTGATCTATCTGTCAGCTCGGACAGCCATTTACAGCACCTGACTGCCGCCGCAGCCTCGAGGCCTGACCGCGACCCTGTCCAGAGTCAAGCCTGGTGTGGAGTGACACGGTGTCGCGCAGACGCCCGGGGAGTACGCCTCCGCCAGATGACACCAGAGCTGGAGGGACGGGGGTTCAAACGGCGGCGAGGACAGATGACATGCATGCCGCTCGGTTCGTCTAAGGGAGGGAGGGGCTTTTTTAAAAAGGGGGTCTTTGAGCTTTGCTGAGGAGTGTGTGTATTCGTGTGTGTGAAAGGCGGCGGCTGTCAGCCACGCAATTAAGGAGAGGCCCCATGACACCCATGCTGGCATACTGTACGTTTGCGGCGCATCACACAGGCAAAGGCGTGTTGTGACACTTGCAGACAGGCGGCTGCACTCACTCAGGCCTCCCAGTGGTCTTCATCAATCTGTTCTCCTTTTCAACAACAGCACAGACACTTGTAGGCTTTAGATACACTCACCGGAGCACAGGATTTCAAGGGGAATGCCGCCAGATTTGAGAATTTGTGAGCTATTTCTATGGCCCGAGAAAGTCAAGTCAACACCATGAAACCAGAGAACTACAGCTCGATCTGCACCTAGCCATAAACCTTAGGGATAACTCATTTTATTTATAACTTTGCCTCAGACATGTAATAGATGTAATGATTTAGTACGAGCGTCTCCTGGTTGCAGCCAGCTGCACTTGAGAAAATATGACAAAGTTAAGGCTCAAAAAAGGAAAGAAAAATGAGATTACATTTAATGTGACGTGTACGGTATGGACAGATCCCCCTAACCCCTTCGAAATACACTGAAGATCAGGTGTGCAGTTTAGAGACGCTGACACAATCTTACTATATTGTAATCATACTTTGTTGCTGCCATCCAAAGAAAAACACCTATGTCCAAAAAAATGTTTTTTTTTCCCCAGGAGGATGGAAAAAACAAATCAATGTTTACTTGCAGTCATCAGTGAACACTTTAATATTTTAAATGGATTTACGTGGACATACCTGTTCTGTTTATAAATGGTCGAGTGTGTATACCACCTGAGTTGGTAAACTATCAATAACAAGGCTGTCCTACATGTCTCCACACAGCACATTGGCCTCATCAACACTATTTTACACCCCCAGCCTCCCCCTCTGCCATCACTCAACAAAACAGCCCTGTAACTGTGGGTGCTATACGTATGGGATGTGGGTAGAAAATGTGTTGTAATGGATGTTTATTTGTGTGGCTGTGTTGTGGTGTGTAATACACCTGTGTATTTATGTGACACTATGCATCAGTCTAACTCAGCTCAGAGAGATCAGAGCTGCTCGTCTCAAACTCAAAACATCGTTTATCCAAAGCTATTCAATGGCAACCATTCCATACACTAGACCACACCATATACAAAACTGCCATAAAGCAGCCCACTGCATTTCAACATTGGACACAATGGCCTAACACATGGATATATCAAAAGAGAAAGTTGCTAGTTACAAACTAAAGATCCCTTTCGTATACGGTAAGTGCTTTGGTAGCTTCATATACACACACACACACACCCAACAAAACAACATTAAACTGTTGTATAAAAATGGATTTCAACAGCTAACACACACACAGTCTCACACACACACACACAGTGGACTTAAAAGTGCATCTTTGAGAACACACACACACACACACACACACACACACACATCAAACCGAGCGTGCCGGGCATACCAAGGGGAGCCTCAACAAGCCAAGGCGGGGGTGGTGGGCCGCCGGAATGATACGGAGATGGACACACAGACACCTCTTTGAAAGTGATACATGGCCCTGGCTGGCAGCAAGCGCCACTCCAGATCCCTTCAGACAGGCAGAGAGGATGCCAGGCTGGTAGGGATTTAGGCTGTAATGAGCCTGGCGTGCGCGCACACAAACACACACACGAACCCAAGTTCACTCAACAATGCGGCCAACTGCAAAGATAATATGGACGTGTGCACAAGAGATGAAGTACAAAGCAAAACTGATGGACAGATATGCATTCCTGGTATCACATATTTGTACTGCCACACACACAGCATTACCCATTATAGGGACAATGCATACTTACATGCACAAAAATCCTCATCCATAAATAACTATATTCTAAGAAGACAAACAAACAAAATGCCACAATTCCACTGCTCAACACGGCCTATTCTTTAAACCTGAAACTGACTGTGCTGCCACTTTGTCCGAGTAGAAGATGACAGATTTCTCTGATAGAGCACCTACTTTCATTCTACTGCACAAACCTTTGTACAATCCGAGACTCTGTCAACAACACCGGGAGATGCTTTACAAGCCAGCATGCTTAGATCAATTAAGAGAAGCAAGATGAGACAATCAAATCACTAAAAAAGCCATATCACTAAAATATTTGGTTAGTAACACTGTAAAGAAAATGTTTGCTAGAGTTCTTCATTGTCTTTTCACTTATCCATGACTTCACTTTAAAGTAAACAGTAAGAAAAGGTCACCGTGCACACTGAATGTTCAGCTTGTCTTTAATTCCCAAGAAAAAAAATACTTAAACTAAACTGAAAACTAATGATGTTGCTGACATAACTGAATTGTGTAACAATGTCATGATGTCAGATAGCAAATAAAGTTCTCAATAAATTCCCAAACCAAAAAAATCTGTTGGCTAAAACTACATACATCATTTTGATATTTTATTGCCTTTTAGTGTCTAGTTTTTTAGTGTCTAACTAGACGCTGCACTGATTGTGTAGTCATGTAGGTATGTGAAACAGTTTTTCCTCCCCATACTTTTGCAGAATTTATCCCTTCATGAGTCAAGAGCTAGAAATAGTCAAACTTATTACCCTGACCTTTCCAGTTGCAAGAATCCCCGTCAGCCTCTGACAAAAGAAAGGATATAATTGGGTGGCAGGAAGTTCCAGCTGAGCACCTGGTTGGCAAGAGCCAGGTAGCGCTGGAAGACAGACGACATCTGGGCGTTTAAGTTTTCCCTGCGGCTGAACTCCTGCAGCACCTCCATCGTCAACATAAAGATCTGACGCAGGCCCTCCTCCTGGAAGCAGACAGAACAATTAGAGAAAGATGAATCCAGAAATAAAAGAGAGCAGCAGCTATCTGTGATTAAATCAGAAAAAATAATAAGAGAACGATGATCCATCTTTCAGTGCTGGACAGCGTGGTGAGGTGGGGAACAAACCTGGAACAGACGCTTGCAGCTGCCGTGAAACTCCATGCTGAGGCCGATGCTGCTGGTCTTACTGGAGCTGGAGAACTCGCTGAGCAGGGCGGTGAGGATGGAGCAGGCCAGTGTTTGCTGCAGCAGAGAGGCTCGTGTTATCACACGGGTCAAATAACAAAGAGTTACACTGAATGTGCTTCATGTGGAAATGCTGGCCCGATTCCAGACTACATAATAATTCCAAGCAAGTTTTGAATATACATGTGTCGCACTGGAAAATCAACAACATTAAACATACTGGAAAACAAAACAAAAAAAAAACGAAGCGTGCAGCTTGATTTTTGAGTGTTGTTGATGTACAGAATTGCCCCCACAATGCAATGCACAAAGGAAGCGGAGCAGCTGCTCACAGCTGCAAAACATTATGAAAAGTTGTGGTTTAGTGGTGAGACAGCTCAGTGAAGATTTAAGAAAACAAAAAGAAAGTATGAAATCTCTGGAACATTTGTTTTCTCTCCTGTGAAGATTACTTGGTAGTGACGTTCCAGAGTCACAGTCAATTTGACTTCTGTCAGAGCGCATATCCGATCATTTCCTGTACAAGACAGGAGAGTGTGTTGTTTTTTTCATAGCTCAAATGTAACATTTTACAATTAGATTATTATAAAGCTGTGAAAAGCAGGAACCATCAAATCAAGCAATCGATTAATCTACTAATTGTTGAAGCTCTAGTTACTTTTAACACGAGGCAGACTAGAATTAGCCTTCTCGGAAAACAGCCTTTTCTCCGGTATTTATTATGGGGCAGCGTCATTTCTAAACAAACTCAGTCATGGTAAAAGGGTGACTTTGGCATTTTTTCAACTCGGACCCATCTCTGTAATGGAAAAAAATCACCTTCTCTGTGAGACTACGGAAAAGTGTGGGAGAAGTGG
The DNA here is from genome assembly GCF_000972845.2 of Larimichthys crocea. NCBI lineage: Eukaryota > Metazoa > Chordata > Actinopteri > Sciaenidae > Larimichthys > Larimichthys crocea. Next base: position 4,382,059 of record NC_040028.1, read on the forward strand.
AAAATGTATATTTCCCCTAAATGCTCTTCCTTTTATCTCATTTTATTATTATGTGTTAAATGTTCTGTTTGTTACGTTATGATTATGTTACTATCAAACAATGATAACCGTGTACAGTGGTGTTAAAATGTGACTCCAAATAGAGGAAAAAATATATTTAAAAAAAAACCCCCGATTATTATTGTATGACGGCTGTAATTGTTTGAGTCAGAGTTTACGAATTCAAATAAATTCAAAAGCTACCAAAGTGATGAACTTTCATCAGGAACACGAATGCAACTTTGGAAGGAAACATTTGATGTAGTTTTTAAATTGTGAACCGTGGTCTAGATTCAGCAGACGGGAGGATGATTGTAGTTTACGAGGGTGAACCGTACAAGGGGGATTTCAGCCCAAATAAATGTTACATTAGGTGACTTCACCTGCTTTCAGGCCTCCATGGCACATCGTTGCCATTCTAGCGGTTCATGGTATGAACTGTGAAATGAAATAGTGCCACCTACTGGATTAAGAGGAGAGTTCCAGTTGGTTTTATAACAGCAGCACTGAGGCAAAGTCGTGCCAAAATATTCAGATTTTTGCCTTCGTGTCATACACAGTACGTCTCACAAACTCAAGTTTTCCCCTATAAAAACGTCAGTTAAACAGTTCACTGCACCACACACCAAAAGTGTGTCTCAGTGAAAATGCACTTTGACGACATTTTACACAAATCTGATTTGAGTTCATGACCAATGAAAAAAGGCACTCAGGTGTTTTACTTTATTCTACCACAGGAACGAGCCTGAAGCTGTTCTCCCTGCACAGCCCTTTTTATTTTCACTGAGCTCTCTCTGTAATCTGTGCCAGATTTCCATGCAGGAAGTCGATAACCAGGACACAAACGTGGTCCATCAAGTCACAAATATAATAAATATCAAAGCTTTAAAACAGTTTCATCTCATGATTTAAATGTGCCTGAAATATTCCCCACAAGTTCTACTATTCATCAAACAGAGTCTGTTCTTCTGGGACTAGAAGAACAGAACTGAATAGAGATCAGATGCTCCTGTGGTTAGTTTGAAGTTAAAAAAGGGAAAATTGTAGTTATTTCTGAATATTTTTCATTTACAGCCAAGAGTTTTGGAACATTTTGGAAAATGTTACTGTGTAAATATAAGGAATGACCATACGAATAGCGTATGTATGTTTTACTAATGCTAAATGTCGATCTATAGAATCATTTTTTCTTCTAATTTTGAATCTTTGTGCAGTCAAAACAGAAAAAGACTGTGCTCAATACAGAATGATTTGATCATATTTTGATGATCTAAAGCACCTTTCATGAGGGTGAAAACCAAAAAAAAATCCTGTGGTTAAAAACTCATTTTAATCTTGCGTTACTTGTGTCTTTAAATTAGTGCGCTGTGATGTCCATTATTTGTTCATTGTAATTATACACTGATACATTCGCATGTCTTTCTCACCACCGTGGGGTTTCCGCTGCTGATGAGCTGTCCGACCTCGTGAAAGATGCTTTTACAGTTGATGCTTTTGTCCAGAGAGCCCCTCTTCACAATGACCGCCACAGCCAACAGGATCTGCTCGCGGACATACTTCTGGAGACTGGAGGAAACAGAGAGGATCAACGGTCTGAACCACAGAAACTAACACTGAGATTAGAGGTTAACCCTAACCCATCAGCGGGGACTGAGAAAGAAAACATCCAGAGAAACAAAGTGAAATTGAAATGTTGTGTCTGAGGGTGCAATCGCAGCTGCAGCTTATTTTCTTTGGCCTGTGATCACATGGAGAAATTCTCTTTATTGCATTTTTGTGTTTGATATTTTATTCTATTTTATTTTTTTTGCATTTAAATCACAGTGTCTCATCAAACGAAAAAACAAACAGGAATCCTTCCAGCTTGTTTGTTGAACAGAGCTTTGGTAACCTGTCACTGCAGCAGGTCAGAGACATCGGTGGATTCCTGTTTCTCTAACTTGTACCGCACATATCGAATGAGTCTGTGCTTTTCTTCTGTTGTTTATGCTAGTGGACACATGAACAAACAGCTGACTGAGCGCTTCCACCGAGGCTTTCTGTGCATTAGGACCCCCAGGCTATCTGATATATAATTAGAAAAACAATTTCAGATATTATTTAAATTACTTCTTAACATTAGCTACTACAGTATATGCTTGGGGTGATTTTTTTATTATTTAGCTCATAAAAAACATAATAATATGCCTTGGATTTAAAAGGCTTGTTGCTGAATATTAATGGCTCTTGAATTTTGTTGCTTTCTGTGCTTTAGTTTATGTAGCAGGAGACTCTCCAATGGAGGTTCATAAATGTCATACGTAGTTAATACTTAATTATTTCTTACTTGGGTCTCTGTAAGACGTAGGTGAGGAGGAATGCCCGGAGCGACTCGATGCTGGTCTTTTCCAGCAGGATCCACTCCCGCACCACTGCCTCCATGATGGCTGTGGCTGCCTGGAACAGCACATAGTCCACCTTACTGGTCTCTGGAGATGGGAAAAAAGGGGGGGAGGTGAGAGAAAGGAAATGTGTGCAGGCAGAAAGATAAAGTAGGAAAGAGAAAGAGATGTTTAAAAGTCATGGGAAAACAGATGTTCTGTTTTGTGAATCAGTGCATGTGCCTGCACACATATGTAAATGCTTTTACAGTGTAATGAAGTTACAACAAACTGTTTGAAAAAACGGATTACAGTTGCACGATACCCACGATACTCCGCTGTGCCAAATCGTAACGGTTCCTACTATACTAGAAATTCTACACGACGGTACTACCGTGGATTACTATACTACCGGTGCCAGTCTCCGCCTCTGCTCAGCTCTCCTCCCGGCTTCTCGCTGCATGCTTCTCCCTTGTAAACAAACCAACATGGCAACTACTGCAACCAAACTACACAGCTGCTGAATGATTGGCTGTTTGCCTGTTACTGGTGATGTCCAACGATATGATAGGCTGGGTCCGCCCATCTGTTAGCTGATTGGCTGTTCGTGCATTTCTGCTGGCAAGTACGAACTCAATGAAGACAGCTCTGCTTTGATAGAAATTCGCTTCAAAAACAAACAACAAGCTAAAGTTCTGTCTCGCCCAGACGCACACACAGCTTACAGTCAAAAACACGAGACAACACACTCACCATGGCAGAAGCACCGGGCCCGAGCAGAGAGTCTGCCGCGGGCGTCAGTGGCACTCACATATTTGTTTCAGTCTAATTCTTACTTCACCAGTATTATGTAGTGGTAGTGAGTATTTATACTTGTAACTTGTACAAATGCGTTGCAGTTTATAAAAATAACAATAATAAAAAAAGGCTGCAGTATTGCGATGATACCCAGAACTGTGATGCTTTGTCTGGTATAGTATCGTGGTTACTCATTTTGGTATCGTGACAACTCTAAAACGGATTACAATATAGGAAATGCTTTCATTCTGCAGGTTAAACAATGAATAATCAATAGTTACCCAAGATGTGCTTGCAGATGGCAAAAGGGGATTTGGATTTCCTGAAGGAGAGGAATATGTGTTCAGCATGCTGCCTCTGTTCTGTGCTGACCATGGACGGCGGTGCCTGTAAAGAACACAAAGAATTTATAGACAAGACGCTCCAAAAAACTCAGTTCCCACACTCTTTCCAGAACATATAATTCAAGTTTATTTCGGATTTGAACGTTTTTGTTTGGTGGAATGTTATTTAGACGACGTGAAATGGTAATGTGGCGAAACTTGTTAGCACACTGCTACCAGCCCCAATGGAATTATTATTCAATCTGTCCAAGAGAAGTGCGCAAAAAAAGGGAATATATTTAAAATGTGCATGTGCACTGTGAAAACACATAGATTTTACATTCAACAACAATGCAGGCAGAACACAGACTACAGGAAGGATTTTTATTAGCTTTGTGTTTTCTTGATGAATTCAGAAATATTCTCAAAATTTGTGAGTTTCACAAAGGCACAGGTTTGTCTACACTGCATTGACTTACTGCTGAGCACAATACCTCTTGGTGAAATTATAACATGCCATAAAACGTAAAAGGTCTTTCTACAAGCAGTCAATAAACCCTTCAGCTGCTGTTTTAACTCAAAAAACAAGGACATATGAGCCCTGATTGGATAATTGACAACCAATCATCAAAGGAGGCATCGTTAGTGGTTTGCTGAGACTAGAGACTGTAGCATGAGTGTACAGTGAGTTAATTATAAAACTAATGATATATGGATGACTGTCACACAGCCTGGTATTAATATTAAAGTCATTCTGCAAACAGTCAATAACAGAAAACCTCCAATACAAGAAAGAAAAATACTGCAGCTCCAAACACACTATGAATAAAAGTGAGAAAGCACAACATACCCGCAACACACACACTTTTATTGAGGAGTGTCGCCATGATACAGCTCAGCAAGAGAGTCGCATTCCAAGCCTAATTGCAGTGAAAGCAGCTCTGCGGCTGAAGGCAGCGGAGGAAAGAAAGATGCTTTTATACACACACACACTATTTACCTTTGGTGACAAAAATCTGCACTAAGGAATATTCTTTTTTTTATTATTATTTTTTCTCCTTTTTAAACTTTATTTTGATAGAGACAGCTGAAGAGCCACAGGTCGGATTTGAACCCTGGGCTTCTGCAGTAAGGACTGATCCTTTGCACATGGGGCAGCTGTTCTACCAACTGAGCTAAACGCTGCCCCACAAATATTCTCTTAATAACAATGGAAAATAATCAGTGTCAGTAAGTTGCTGAGTCTCTCACAGCTCACAAATTTTTGTTCAATCTCATCCGCATCGTTTTCGGACCACAACAGGCAGCTGCTGTCTGCAACACAAATGCTGTGGCAAAAACTATTGTACGCCACAAAAAGCAGACAAACAAAGAGACGAGCAGGCGAACATAGTGGAGCATTTAGCAGCTAGAGAGACGTGTTCGGTTTAGTCAGTGGAGTATGTGACACTGAACTATTCAAATTTTAGGACTGTATTTATTTTGATACAACTATAGTTAAAAAGTTTTTCGATTCACATTTTTTTTAGCTTTTATACATTCATATTTTAGAGTTTGTTACATGCTGAACTGTAAATTTGTCTGATAATCTATTCATTGAAATATTCAAACAAGAGAAATGTCATTTTAAAAAATGAGCCTTTCGTGTTTCATTTTATTTACTTATCTATTCAGTTTTTTTTTTTAAAGTGCTGTTATGATTTGTACCGTTATCTGGATGTGTAGTCAACTATATTAGGATCAGGATTAGGTCATATTACACACCTGAAACCTGTGACACGAGTCCAAATAAATAATAGTGCTGCTCTGTGTCTGCGGTGTAATACGCTCCTAATAAACACATGCGGTGAAAACATGTCAATGTTGTGTTTACTGCTTGTTGTGTTGCTTCCAAGTGACCTCCCAAAAAGTAAATAAATAAATTATTATATTACTTCTAAAGGTTATTATGTAACTGTATTTATCTAAGGTTACTTGCACCAATCCTGCTAAACTTTGTTCCGTTTCTTTCTGCGCTTGTCACATCATGAAAGGGAGAGACTACTGAATCCTACTCTGCTCTAAAATGAGATACTGATACAGGAAAATGCTACTTAGATGTATCCATTTAAATATACACTTTGAATTTATGACAGGACGAGCCAGCACAAAGGCTATGTTAATGAGCACGGTGAGTAAGATGAGGAAAGTCTCTGGCTGATGACTCGTCATGACAACGACAAACAGAAGAAGGCCAACAACTGAAACTACGCTTAGTGAAATCTGAATTAAACTGAATAAATGAATCAGAGTCTTACAACAAATGGTATGAAATGATAAAATGTATCATGACACCCATGGTTAACTGGGATATTAATGTGTGTACATGTGTGGTTCATAATATCTAAAATAAGACTAGACAATCGATGATAAACGTCACAACACTGGCCTGCTCTGATCACATCTGTCCAGAGGAAGTTCTCTTAATAAAATGTACTGGTTCTCAAACTGTGGTACAAGTACCACTAGAGGTACTTGACCTTCCTGGAGTGGTACTTGGAGGAATATTTGATTTTTTTTTTCTTTTTTAATGAAATTATTTAAAAACAACAGTTTGAATGAAATGAAATTAAGCTATCGCTGGAATGTGATTTACATTTCAGCCTGATGTGTCGTCGCGTTCATTCACGTAGTGCTCACATACATCCAGCCAAGTGTGACTCGAGATAGTAAGCAGAGGTAAAATGAATAAAAAACTCTGCAATCATGGCTCCAAACATGGAAATATTAGGAAGAGACATGTGGATCAGGAGTAACACTTTTTTCCGCCACATCAGCTCTGGTGCAGTTCAGGATTAATCATCATCTTCTGTGTGAACTGTCTGTAATATCTGTCAAAGTAGTGTCAGTTGGAGAGACGGATATTTTCTGAGGTGGCACGTAATAGAAAAAAAGAGACGTAGTATCATATTTAACAGGGCAACAATAATATATCAGAATATCTGCATGTATGGGAAAGCACGTATAACTGGACGTTGCAGTATTATGTTTTTAGGCATGTGTCGATTCACAAATTTGATCGTGATGACGATGAACGATTTATCGGACACAGCTAGAGGAGAGAAATCAAAAGAGGCGCGCCTGACATTTTTACTTTTAACGTGCCCATTAAAATTCAACTTTCTGCGCGGCTGATCATGACATATACCATAGCGTACCTGCCCTCTACTGTCAATTTCTCATCAGTTATTTGTTAAGGAAAGAGAGCGGACGAGCACAGCACCTGATCCGAGATTCAGAACGAAACCAACAAAGAGTTTCAGGTGATTTCAGTCACAAATCAAAACGCTTCATCGTGCCATAAAACCAAAATCTGAAGACTGTGACCACTAAGTCCACAAGTCCCTTTGGTTCAAACAGCTAAATCCACTGTTTCTGAATGAGAAAACCTGAGGCTGTTACAGCTGGTTAGTCTGAAACTAATGCAGATGTTCTTCTGATCCACAGCAGCTCAGGACCTGCTAACCATCCAAGCAGAAGACACCTGCTAACTACAGCAGGAGGGTGAAGCAGTGCGGCGTTAAACACATTTCATCTGTGGACGGAGAGACCATGCTCAGTTCATGAACCATAACAAGAGGAAAACGCAAAATGGCAGAAGGCTAGCTTAGCTGAGTTACTCATCACATGCACATGGTTAGCCACTTGCTCCTAGCCTGCTGCTCCAGCTTTATTTACTCCACATGAGGGTGGAGGTGGAGGGTGTTTGTGAGCGGGGTCAGAGAGGCAAACGCTTGATGTGGAGGAGTGTTTTTAAAAGGAGGTTCAGGGGTGAGCTAAAAGCTACACACACCGAGTCAACACAACAACAAAACACCCCGAGATGCTCCAACCGCGTCCAGTGCCATAAAACTTGATGTAACGTGAACGGCGACGCGGACCCGCTGAAGTTTCTGGACAACTGAGCCACGCTGGAAAGTGTCCAAACGTAAGGGTGGGGGGGTGTTTTAGGGTGGTGCTGGTTTGTGAGAGAAACGAGGAGCATGGACAGCTGGGGGGGGCAATGTTACGACGATAAGCGGGATGGAGACAGGCAAGGCAAGGCAAGGCAAGGCGCCACGCATCGCTCTCACAGCGTTTCTCCGGCAGAGAAAAAGCTCAACACATTTACCAACAAAAACCGGGAAGAAACGAACAACCGCGGGAGCCTCCGACCGCCAAACTCCACCCGAGACAGAGTTAAGGTGTAGGCGCCGCCACCCTCCACGCTTAGAAAACAACGCAGACTTTCTCACCATTAAAACTTTGGCAGCGCTTTCCAGCTGTGTGATCACTTCTGGTGCACCGACCGCCGCCATCATCATCGTCCCTCTCCAATGACGCGCCATGCGCTCTGCATTGTGGGATTACAGCGCTGGTACCCGGCGGCGGGTTGAACCCGGCGTCAACAGTCAGCGCGCGCGGGGTTTACGTAAACCCGAGAGGTGCGTTCAAAGGAGGTCTGAAATGTGACTATTCAAACATTATGAGTTAGTTTCAGCCACAACCGAGCTGACACAAGAGTTTATTGTCATTTTAACACTTTTTGTACTGAGCAGGCACATGAAACAAATGAATTAAAATAATTCACAGAGTTTATAATAATATTCTATTTATTATTTCCTACGTTATGCTTCTGCACCATAATTAGTTAAGTTGTATTAATGCTGGGGATGAGACATGGTGAGATTCTGTTGATGTAGATGAAATGTGCGTACATTAAGAAGGATTTTTATACATGAATGATCACATTATAACCTGAAACTTTTCAACCGTTTCATGTGGTAACAAATGATTACATCTTAGCACAGCCTATGATAAAATAATCGTACAATAAATTAGTTTGTTTCAAATGTCAAAAACAACACACAATTTTTTTTAATGAAGTTTTTAAAATATAGACCAAAAACCAATTAAATTTTTCTAATTTTTGTTTGAATGTTTCCTTAGACTTGGTAAGTATTGTAGTAAGAAATGCTACTCCCACCATGTAAGAAGGAGCGCTACTACAGGTCTTTCCATCCAACAGCTGTCGCACTCTTTAACATCAGCATGACTTCATGGCTTTTTCTATACATTTCCTATTTATGAGTCATTTCTTATCAATCTTGTGTATATGAGCTGCTGTGACAAGTGAATTTCCCCAGTGTGGGATCATTAAAGTCTATCTTATCCTAAATTAATTATCATACCCTATTTATCAGTCCCTGATTTGTCATTATTTCTATTTATTTAGAAGGCAGATAAACTTTACTGTACATGGAAGTCAACAAAAATGTAATACTTACATTTAAATTATGTGGTATAAATAAACAATATGTGTGCTAATATTATGCTCCTAAAAATCAGAGTTTTCACATTTGGTTCACATATTATTACACTGAAATAAAGCACAGAGTCCAAGCTGGTTAATTTAATTTATACATACATTTTACACACAAAGGGCTGTGAAAGCATTTTTACAATCTCTCAGTTCATACATAAATGTAAAAAAAGAGATAGCTGTCCACATTACATTATCTATAATACTGCGTAGACATGGATTTTTGAACATTAGCACAAAGGAAATTGGAAAAAAAAAGTGGGGGAGAGAGGAAGATACAAAAAATATGTATATCTGTATAAATATAAATTCAAGAGTAACAGAATTGCATCATACATTAAGGAGCGTCAAAGACAACAAGAGGCTCCTTAGAGTAAAAATACAAAAAAGGATAAACAAGTAAGTCTCGTGAAGAAATCAGATTGGAGGATAACAAGTCAGTCAAAGATTGTCAGTCATCACTCTCAAATCTTAGAGACAGAAAACAAACAAACACACACACACACACACACACACACACACACACACAAAACATCCAGGAAACATCTCACACACTTTGTGGAACACACACACTCTGCGAGGGAGAGCCGCGGCTCTCGTTATAAAGCTTTTTTTTATTTTTATGAAGCAGTCCGTCCTGGTCGTGATGTGAATTGGCAACGCTGTCAACAAGAGGTTTGGAGATACGGAAGGCCATCTGGTCAACTCAGAGATAAACTGCATGAGGAAGAGTGAACGAGCAGCACCCGTCTGGCCTCAATCTCAGTCGCGGAGACTTTGATCAAGGCACTTGATCCAATCCTGGATCCAGTGATGCTGCCCTGGGCAGCTCACAGACACGCTTTGTTTACATGCAGAATACTGGCTTTAGTCCAGTTTAAACAGACTTTAAACAAACATCTAAAAAAAGGTTCTTTAACATTGTGATTACGTTAGCTTTTTTTGTGTGTGTCCATGCAACAAATCTGTTAGTCTGTGTTATGAAATTTAGAAGAAAAAAAAAAGAAGAAAAAACAGCAGCATAACAAATTTAAACATGACCTGAATTGCAACATGAGTGAAAACCCTGTTTCCCTTTCCTAAAAAGATATGCTGCAACAAGAAATACACTGTTATACAAAAATGCCAGCTTAAACACTGTATTCCTGTGAAGGTGTGAAGTGTCAGCTTCAGATTGTACATCTCATCAGTCAGGAGCTTCCAATTCACTCCACACTTTCCCTCGACATGTGCCTTATCTGTGTTTACCGTAAGTCACTGATGTGAACAAGATTGTTGGTGCATGTAAACAAAGCCAGCGTGTGAAACGAGAGTGTGCTCGGCCAAACTTCCCCACATCGAAAAGAATAGTAACAGCTGAAAGAGGTCTGTGGACAAGAGATGATAATAAGAAGGCAATCTTTTAAGATTGTGCTGCTCACTTTAGAACAAAAAAGGCACATTTTACAGAAAAACACAACTTTCAATACATTGTCAAGCAAAATAAAAAAACAAAACAACAACAACAAACTCTTCCATTGCAAATCCGATCCACACATTTTTCCATCATTCTACCAGTTATGCATCAGAGAATCGCTCAAAACGTTAAGGATTCCTTTAACACTCCTGGTCATTAAGTCAAATTCAGAATACTGTTGGAACAGTTTGGCGTGAATTGACCAAAACGGTTCAGTTTGACACAAACAGAGCAGTTACTGTTTACTGATTGTCAATAAGCAAAGAAGGTACTGGATGATAGTGTTGTCTCCAATACAGAACATGGCACAGGTCTGTAGTAAAAGTACAGAGTTAACAAACACTTAAAACTTGTGGTCATTTTGGATAAATAAAGAAAATGTACCAAACACTAACTCTTTGTTGAAGTTTAACCGTTTGCGGTTTTGTAAAAAATAGAGAAAGCTATTTGTTTTGTCTTGTCAAAATTACATTTCCTGAATCCAACCTGCGCCACTCCTCTCCATCTTTACTCTTCCTGAACCAGACTCCTTTACGCCCTCCTCTCTCCTGCATTCAGGACCAGCCCGGCCGCAGGAGGTGAAGAGCCTCGCAGTCCATTGTTCTGCAAACACTGATCGCCATCGTTGTCGTCTCCTTCCACGCGACATTCAATTAGAAAAAGGCACGCAGCTCGTTACTTTCAGCCGACATTTCTTTAAGCCACAACAAAAGAAAAAAAGAACAGGTACACGTGTAATAACAATTATAATAATGTAAATAATATTAACCACAATATTAAGCAGCATTTTGTAACTGAAGAGAAAATATATATAAACCAATATATTTGTACATTTCAGTACTAAACGTTCAAAAAGGATATTAAGTGTTTAGAAAACTATATATAATGTATTCTTTTTGTATTGCACATAGTCATACTATCACATGTTTGCTGTTGTAAGAACATGTTGCTTTGTGTTTTCATGACTGCCTCCAGACGTTAGAGGAGGCTGGTTAAGTTACAATGCAACTGTGGGACTGATCTTCGCAAAATAGCTGTAAAAATGTGCATCTTGGTGAATGTGTGTGTGTTTGATACTAAGTCAGAAACCAACGGGGGGCCCCAGCCGACCCCCAATGGGTTCAGGCCTGTCCAGGTCTGGCTCTGATTTCTCAGGTTGGGTTTCATTCTTATTCATCAGTTCTTTTCCTAAACAAAGCATGAGAAACTATGTGTTGTGCTAACCCCCCCCTACCCAGTAAACAAAAAGTATCATTTCATGGCAGGAACATTTCTCATCTGATCCAAATCTTCCTGTAATTTATGAGCAGACATTCACTGCACAGGCCAACGGTAAAAATATCTGGTTTTGATAAGGCTTGGGCTCAATAAACGCTACAGTGGTTCAGTCTTGGATCAGGCTAAAAACAGAATTGGGCTCAATTTTTAAATCCAAACTCTACTTGCTGCTCGTGCTCTTTTTTTTTTGGAGGTGAGCTTTGAAATGGTCAGAGTAGAGAATCAGTGATGTGAAGAACTTCACAAACACTAGGACATCTTAAGAACAAAACATGACACTGAACTACAGTTGGCATATAAATAAAAAATAAAAAAATAAAAAAAATCAGGCAGCTGTGGATAGAAGACAGATGGTGCGACCGAAAATATTGTTATGGTTAATATGATTGTAATTTTCTTTTTTTTTTTAAAATCTGCTACAAATGCAGAGATTTGAACTTGAGGCACAAAAATATGAAACACGTGACAAACTGTTTGCTTCTCTCATACCACGCTAAATGCTAAACAACCGTTTCTCTGTGGGGGTGAACGCGTGTCAGAGGATTCTGGGAGAATTTGTTCGTCCATCTAGTCTGAGCCAACTTCGTAAACGTCAACGTGGATGCAGAGACCGACGCCTTTTTTTTTGGTTCACCCTTTGTGACTGAGCGCGACCTGTACTGATAAGTGTGCGTGAGTGTGGTGCACGTGCATGCATTTGTCTTTGTAGCTTATTTTGCAGCAGCTGTGAAAGAGGCGTGTTGCGTGTTGCCCCTCCCCCCCGACCCGCCCTGCCCTGGTTCCACTCTTCACATCGTCGTGTCCAATACTAGAGTGTAAAGCAGCTCAGGTAGAACAGGAAGTAGCTCCCGTTTCAGAAGATCACCGTGGAGGTGTTTCAGTCGTCCGTAAGACCAAAGGGTGGAAGGAATGGGACGAGAAAAACCGCTGGAAGAACCAGAAGCAGTCCTCGAAATTACAAATCTTGTCTGTGATCCAGACATCCTTTACATTCCCAAGAATAGCAACGATCTCCTTTCATCCGGTTCAGTTTCGGACTCCGCACATGCTTCACCCTTGATGCAGTCAGTCACATTCAGAATGTTGTTTCTTGGTCCCGGATCAGGGGAGTTTTGTATTTGAGGTCTTTGTGGATGCACTATATATTCTGCCAGGGGGCGATGTTCATCGCTCCTGCAACAATCACACATGCCAGATATGCATAAATACACATACACACCTGTGTAGCATGCACACCTCTACACACAGACACATACGCAGAAGAGCAGTGGCGGGTTTGAGGGGAAGCTCTCGAGCTGAATGATGAGCATTAGTCGGTAGACAGACGCGCTTGCTCAGGAAGCCTGGCGGTCTGCAGCTCTACACGTACACCGGCTCGCATCCCTCCCCCTGCTCGCCCTCCTCCTCTTCGTCTTCCTCTTCCTCCTCCTCCTCTTGCTCGTCCTCCTCGTCTGGGCCCATGCAGGCGGCTCCAGTGGCGCTCAGCGATACCTCGCTGGCCTCGAGCGGTTTGGGGTAGCGGAAAGGGCAGCCGTTGTCGTCGAAGAATCTTCGGAAGGTGAACTCGTAGAAAGCGTGCTCCGGGTGCTTCCCGTGCGGGGAGCAGAGCATGTCCAAGGCCCGGGTGCTGTCCCCACTGTCACTCCACGCCCCAGGGCCGCCCTCCTCCTCCACAGGGTCAAAGTTGGACGTGTCCATCGGGTGGGCGATCTTGGGCCGGTAGGGAGCTGGTTGCTGCCGCAAATTGCTGGAGAAGTCTGTCTGGGTGAAGAAGGGGTGAGCCTTGATCTCGCCGGCGCCGTTAGCACCCAGGCGATCCTCTGCGGAGCAGCAGAGGCGGCCGATGATGTCGACGGCCTCGGGGCTCAGTTTGACCTGGGCGGGCACCTGCAGGGTGCTCTCCCAGTTAATGACCTGCAGGGAGAGACACAATACACGATGTTACCACAATCAGTCTGTTGACTGATGCCTTTCATACAGATTCATCCCTTTTTTTAAAATACATTTTTGGGGCTTTTCAAGCTTTATTTGACAGACATAGCTGAAGAGTGACAAGAAAGTGAGGAATGACAGAGGGGGATGACATGCAGACAAGACCCACAGGTCGGAACCGTACCCTGGGCCACTGGACCCCAGACCGCTGCTTCTCAAACTAGGTTACAGTTGTCATAAAAAATGTTTGATTTTACATTATTTGTAACAAATTTTTACTTTGTTTAAGGAATTACAATCAAAAGCTCCAGGACATCTTGTGGTGAAATTATTTCAGTCAACCAGAACTTATTTCAGTCAACCAGAACGTGCAATATACACTAGCTCAACACTGGGGTCCTCCTGATCCCACCAACATCCAACAGAAGTAAATGGGTGCAAAAAAAAGGCTGGATAACACAGCGCATAAACAAAGTGGAATTCACAAGTGAATAGACAATCAAGAGCCCACACAGGGGACGCTGTTTGTGTTCCTCATAGTTATCGTTGGAGACAGTTAGCCATTCTGTTTTGCTCTTAAGACACAAAAATATTTAATTTGATCTAATATTTGCATTGTCAATAAGAGTAAGACATACTGCAGCAACTTTAGCTCTTCTTTTATTCAGCTTTTTCCTGTTTACATCAAAATGTAGTATGTAGGTCACGTCTATCAATTACTGCAGTATTAGCCATTCCCAGCTCTACTTGTCCAGTCCAGCAGATGGCAACACTGTGACAAAACAGGGTCAATAACAAGATCCATCCCCTGTAACCACTAAACTATATCAGGGTCACAGGAGGCTGGAGCCAAACCCAGGTGACATTGGGCAATGGGTGGGGTACACCCTGGACAACTCGCCAGTACGTCACAGATCAAAATAAACAAAAGTGTGTGCTGCTCCAAAGATGATGCCTAAAATCATCACTCATACCTGTGAGCTGCGCAGAAACAGGTAGGATTAATTCATACATCAAACTGTGGGATATTTCTCATCTTCACTGACCTTGATCTGAGTCTCCGTAGGTGTGGAGGCCAGGAAGGGCGGCTGTCCCACCAGCATCTCAAACAAGATCACTCCCACGCTCCACCAGTCGCACAGCTGGGTATAACCTGCACACAAGGCACAAATTTATTAGATTGTGATAGTTGGTTCACAAGACAAGAAAAAAACTCATCTAAATGTTTAAAACACGGACATATATTTTTGCTAAAGTAAAGTCAAATGACAATTCCAAAGGCAAGAACATGTTTGTATTAGGTTGAAATAAAGTCTTGTCTAAACTCTTATGAATGGATGGTTAGACAGCCAGATATAAAGGTCGTGCAGACCTCGCATTCTGACCCACCTTTGCGCAGCAGCACCTCTGGTGCGATGTAGTTGGGTGTTCCCACCAGCGAATGAGCCAGGCAGCGCTGATGCTGCCGGTTGGCATGCTGCTCTAGCGTCATCAGCCGGTCGCCGCAGCGGCAGTTGGACACGTCGTCCCAGAAGTCACTGGGCTCCATGCTGTCCTGTCTGACGTGGCTTCCTGGAGACGGAAGAAGGAGCAGAAAATGAATCCTCCCAGAATCACTGTGAAACTGCGTTTGACCAAGATGCATTACAACGTAAGCGGCGAGCTGTGTCTCACCTTTCTGGTAGTACTTGGAGTTGTGCGTCCAGCGGAAGCCTGTGCACAGACCAAAGTCAGTCAGCTTGATGTGTCCGTCCAGGTCAATGAGGATGTTGTCGGGCTTGATGTCGCGGTGGATGAAACCCATCTTGTGGACACTCTCGATGGCCAGTGTAAGCTCCGCCACGTAGAAGCGCGCCAGGGGTTCGGGGAAGACGCCCATTCGGATGAGCAGGCTCATCATGTCTCCTCCAGGGATGTAGTCCATGACGAAGTAGAGGCTGTCACGGTCCTGGAAGGAGTAGTAGAGACGCACCACCCACTCGTTGTCTGCCTCCGCCAGGATGTCACGCTCTGCTTTCACATGCGCCACCTGCACCAGGGAGAGAGCTCATTTGGACTAGTTTGCATAACAACTTGTCATTATCAATTTAAACAGCTTGTGAAGACCTTTATGGAAATACAAACGCACTCAAGACTTCTTGAAAACAATATACTATGTACTATATGAACAACAGTGTATCAAATCACCTGGTTGCGATTGAGGACATCTTTCTTGCGCAGTGTTTTCATAGCATAAAGTGCACCGGTGTCCACCTTGCGAGTAAGACACACTTCGCCAAAGGCACCTATGCCCAGCGTCTTAATTTTGACAAACATGGACTTGTCCATTTTGGCGCGGCGTAGCCTGTTGTAGTTGGACTCTTTCTGGTTCAGCATCTTCCTCATCTGTTCTTGCTCTGCTTCCGATAGACCGGCCTGCACAGGAAGGATACAGGTTGAAGAAAGACGGTGAGAGGAATGAACAACGACACAACATTTTCAAAAGCAGTCTGCAGAATCACCTTAAACAAGCTCATTTTCCTTTTAGGATTATTAACAGCGCAGAAATGTGACGTGTCAAAGTGAACTAATTCTGTTACCTAATTGTCTGAGTCTAGCTGTAGTATTTTTTCTATTCTGAGCAGTGCCTTTCAAATCACTTTAAATACGCCAAAAAGGGCAGAGGCCAAAGTTATGACTCATACAAACACAAGTTTGAACTCACTGACTTCTCATTCCAGTCTTAACGATGTGGATATTGTACTTAGACATATTGTGATTTTTGAATATTTTGATCCATAATTGCAATTAACACCATCTCCATCTTTCTTTGTGAAATGAAACTACGCTTGGAACTATTTCTTCTCTCTGCCTTGCACAACTGTCAGAAAAACAGCATCGACTCAAGGCATGAATAAACTTTGAGGCATACCACCACATTATGTTTCGATGAATGATGTTTTCATCAAAAAAAAAAATGCTGCTACTTGCAAAAATACTTATATAATCTAAAAAAAATAAACATACCAGGCATGTTTTCTCCAGTAACTAATCTCTATTTGCTGCCTGGAATCACTCTGAACACTTTTGGCATAATTTGGAAAATGGACTGCAATAATGTCAAATATAGACAATATATATCAGTGAGCTAAAACATGGAGTGAGGTTTGTGATGAAGATGATGCTGGAACTAACTTGGGTTGAAAAGACAGAGCAGGGAGTTCAGTAAAAGGCTGTCTTACCTTGGACATCTCTTGTTCCAGCTGAAGCCTGCGGTTCAGTTTTTGCTGGTAGGTCTTCATCACGTTCTCTATGTGCTGCTCCATGTAGAACTTGAAGGCGAATGGTGAGTAGGTCTTGATGCGTGACTCTCTCTTCTCCTCATCACGTCCGTTCTTCCTCACAGGAACAGGTGACGTCTGGATCTGCTTCTTGTCTTTTACCGTTTTTTCTCCCTTGCCCACCTTCGTCTTCTCTTTCACCTGCTGGTTCTCCTCTGCCTTTCCACTCCCACTGCTGCCGCCATGTGTGCTTCTGGTGGCAGGGTTGTTGAGGTCCTGAGCTCCGCACATGGCCCCGGTACCCTCCATGGTCGCCGGCTCACCAGCTGCCCCAGACATGAGCAGGTTTTTGGGATATGGTGGTGGTGGACACCGTGGCTCCTGAGCAGACTCCAGAGAGTAGGGTTCCTCTGGCATATAGGCCAGAGGCTCGCCTGCGTCCTGGGCCTGAGCAGCCATCCAGCTGGGGTGACACGGTCCCACAGCTGTCTTGGGTTCTGGCCTCATCACACGGATACTCTTGACTGGCTGCTGGATGGGTGGGGATGTTACAGCCGTCATGGTGTTTGGAGGGTGTTCCTGTTTGCTAGATGTGGGGGGTGCAGTCATTGCTGGCCGGACACCATTGGGCCCTGCAGAACGACTGTTGAAGGAGTTTGTTCTGCTGGGGACGCGCACTTCCCCCCGGAATGGGCCCTGGGGTTGGGGTTGCCTGTTTGTAGGCGCCCCTTCAGGACCTGGAGGCCCCGCCCAGGGGTGATCATACAGGTCTAGGTTGAGGCTGGCCCTGGATGGTGTCATCAAGCCCTGAGGCATATCAGAGAAGTCAGGGCCCATAGCACCCACCCCACCTGGGGAACGGGACATCATGTGAACCTGGTGAGAGGTGGGGCTGGCCTGCCGTGGGTGGGAATGAGGGGGGAGGTAAAGGTTAGTGGGGTACCCTCCCCCTCCACCTCCTGGAACGTTCTGACCCATGGCCCCTTTCCCCTGCATGTTGACATAGTTGTCTGGAGGTGCCATGGGGGGTGGTGCCATCTTGTTTTGGAAGGAGGCGGTCCTCTTGACTCCATAGCCTGCAGGCTCCATCATGTGTGGCCTGGCATGGCCATAATCATAGTGAGGGCCTGGGACAGGGCCTCCTGGTGGCTGAGGCTGAAGCTGCAGAGGCTGGCCAGGGACATTGTAGCTCATCATGGGCCCATGCTGCTCCATACTGCCAGGGTAGCCCTTCTGCTGGGCCCCTGGAGGGTACATGGTATTGGCTGGGTTGTTCTGGGTGGCCATCACTGGTGGATAGGTGCCCATACTGGGAGGTCGACCCATCGGGTTTCCCATGGCAGGGCCCTGCGCTGCCCCAGATGGGGGCATCATGTAGTTCATTACAGGGGGAGCACTCATGTAGGGTCTGGGAATCTCACTCTCAGGGCCGTATCCAGCTGGCCCCTCATACATAGGAGCCCCCATCTGGTGATACGGAGGTAAGGCACCTGCCTCACCTGAAGCCTCTAATGCAGGTCGGTGATCCATTGAGTTTGGCATCCCAGCTTTTCCTGAAAGGACAAGGTATGAGATTACTCAACATGTTAAGCAAGAACAGCAATCTGATCTAACGTTCTGTTTCAAAAAGAAACTAGATCGATAATCACATACACACATGCAGTGACGAGAAATAAAACCCATATAAACATCCACTGGTGAACGTCAACTTATTGAGCCTGTATGTACCTGGTGAAGTCTGCTTGATGACACGGACAATAAGCTCATTGCGAGGGTCAAGGTAACCCATTTTGCTGATGTACTCCAAGGCCGCTTCAATGTTCCTACTTCCTGTCTGCTTCAGTGCTCGCACCGCCATCTCCTGTTAATCACATAAACACACATTTTGTCATGTAACAAAAGAAGCAAAGGTTTTAAAAAATAATGAATGTTGTACAAACACGAGTAGATGTACAAAAACCCCACCTAAATTAAGTAATAAGTAAACAGGTTTACAAATCTGACATTCAGTGCATGCTTTTCATACTTGCAAGAAATCTAAGAATACCATTTAAAAGACATTGCTGCAGGTATCTGCAATTAATCACAGAAAAAGCAAAAACAGGCAAATAATCTGCCTCCGAGGTGTCCATACACCCAAAATAAAAACACACATTACAAAAAAAAGGCACTGGCACAGTAGGTGCTCAAACACCTGCATCCTCTCGACGTGGGGTTACATACCAGTGATTTCCTGTGCCTGTCACATCAGCACACAAAAGAATTACTAAAACAAGGTCAAATGGCTATTGGTTATTAGAATACTAACTTGTAGAAATGGGAAAATTTTAAATGTAATGGGATAAAAAGGTTGAATTTTTTTAATTTATTCTTGTTTTGTCGTGAAATAGACTGTTTCGTTGTTAAGTATACCTGAAAAACAAACAAACTTGGGGAAAATGATGAGCAAAAATATCCTTACTCAGCATTCAAAGACAAATCTGAGCCAAGGCAATTATCATGCCACTGCATGATTGTTTGTAATACGTGCAATTATTTCATGTGAATGATTCAATAGTTGTAGCCGAACAGCAGAACGGGTGTGGTCCTATGCTTTAGAGTTGTCACGATACCAAAATGAGTAACCACGATACTACAGAGGGACAACTAATGCAAATTAATTATTAAAAAATCATACACTGGGATTTTCTGGATATTTGTTTTAGATTCCATCAATCGCAGTTGAAGAGTACCTATGATAGAAATTACAGACTTCTACATGCTTTGCAAGTGGGAAAACCTGCAAAATTGTTGTTCTCCCCACTGTATACCAGAGAAAGGTTCACGGTTCCAGGTATTATCCCGATACTGTGGCCTTTTAATTATTATTATGAACTGCAATGTATTTGTACAAGTTATAAACACTTATTAATTACTTATAATGTTGTTTGGTGCATGATAAATACTGGTAAAGTAAGAATTAGACTGAAACAAGTCTGAAACAACGAGTTAGTTTTTTTGGAGCAAAATTAGTGGTGCCATTGACGACGACGATGCGGCGGCAGACTCGCATGCAGCAAATCATTCAGCAGCTGTGTAGTTTGGTTGCAGTAGTTGCCATGTTGGTTAGTTTGGTTGCAGTAGTTGCCATGTTGGTTTGTTTACAAGGGAGTAGGGCAGCCGCCATGTAGCGGAAACTGGCACTGGTAGTATAGTAATCCACGGTAGTGCCGTTGTGTAGAATTTCTAGTATAGTAGGAACCATTGCGATTTGGCACCGCAGAGTATCGTGAGTATCATGCAACTCTACTATGCTTGACTGGGAATGACCAGAAAAAGTTCCCTTTAATGGGGTTTCTGCAAGTCTTAGCTCATTTGACACTAACTGCACAAACTCTGTATCACTACCTACACATTTCTCCAAAGCACTGTAATATCTTCAAAGTGTTCTTTCTTCCTTGCCTGGATGTTAGTTTCAATGTGGTTTACGAACAGAGGCTCAAAACTCATTTTAGACCAACAGTCTATCTGCAGTCACCTCTAATTTCGTCGCAGTTAAGTCAAGTTATGTTAATGAGGTTCAGTTCCATTTAGTGCAGCAGAGACTTTCCGGTGAGCAAACATGCAGCACAGCAGCACCCTGACTCTGTCTGACCTGACTGGAACTGAACCTAAATTAGTATCATTGGTAACACCTGTGTTTAAATACTATTTCATGTCAAAATGGCTGCTTTGAAATTCACCTATAAACACTATGTGAAAAAGAGGTTGATTTACAAACATATTTAAATCTGTAGGGTTTGCCATCCAACTCTCAAATTTGTCATATTGCCAGCGTCTGATGAAAACCATGTGTATCCAAAGAAAAGGATAAACTGTAATGACATATTCAACACCAGACATGCAAATCTGTGTTTAAACAATGGATTTACGTGGTTTGTGAGTGAAAGTGGATATATATATTTTTATAAATGTATTAATGATGTGCGAGTGGTTCATGTCCACCTCAATTGGTAAACTATCAAGAGCAAAGCTGTCCTACATGTTTCCTCAGAGCACACTGGCCTAATCAAAGCTACTTTACTTCTGTATTATCTGGGTTACACAGGTGTTACCAATGATACTGATTAAGGTTCAGAGTCAGCGTGCTGCTGTGCTGCATGTTGGCTCATCATTGGTAACACCTGTGTCGATCCCCCTATTTAATGAAAAAGGTCTGTTATTAATAATGAGCTGATTTCATTTGCATACGATTGTTAAAAAAAACCCCACTGCAATAAAAGAGAGGTTTCAATTTTACATGAAGAAGAGGGAAAATGCAAAGATGTTCAAGAGAAGTTGAATCATTTGACATGTGGTATGCCTCCCTCTTTAATCAAACATAGGGTGCTCATCGCCGGCTCAAACAGGTGGGCCCCTGGAAAAGTCCAGAGGTATGTAGGTCACCTATGTGAAAAATGTCGGTCAGCCACTCTGCATTCATCAGCTGCCGTCTAATTTATGATTGCTGCACGGGAGCAAAAATGTGAAAAAAGAAACATGCATTCTTTTTGTTGCGTATATGACCTTATATTAAACAATGCCAAGCATTGCTTTGGCACTGGTGTTCATTTAAAGCAGGAGATCTTAAAAAGATTCTGTTTGTGCCGTAATATGCATCTCCTCTCTAATAATAAAAGCTTCTGAAAAGCTGTATATGTATACGTTCAGTTGATCTGACCCCACCTGCAAATCCAAATTCCTTTAGATGGTTTTAGTTGCAAGACAACGAACAACTACCTCGATGAACTTCCTGTTTTCTTACAGCAAACATGTAAACAAAGAAGATTGCAGTCTGTGAGATAAACATAACAAAGAATCTGTCTTTCTCTCTCCGCCGGAGCGACCCACACCTAGATGAGGAAATCCCCTCGAATGGCATATGACCTCACTGCAAAGACATTTCAACCCGGCCTGCTCTGACTCCAACAGTCTGCATTCAGGTGCCCCTGCAGGCCGCATGCAGAAACAGCAGCCACAAATAAAGCTTTTCTGATTTTTACAGATGACATTAGATGAAGTTTTTTAATTCATTCGCTCTCTGGGTTCTTTAACTTAGAATAATAGTCTGTTTTTACCGCAGCCATTTTGACAAGGTATAGCGGGGGTCAATGTAGATGTTACCAATGATACTAATTAATGAGTAAGAAACCTTGACATTATGCCAACAGTATGATGATCATCAGTATCTGAATACTCATTATCTTAAGTATGTAGTTGTAGCTTTATAGCATGAATATAAAAACTGGGTCTCTCCCTGTTGTAACACACATATGAGCTTTTTATGGACTATAGCAATGGCTCTTCCCAAAAAGACCATTAAAAAACAACTGCTGCACATTCAAGCTGCTGCTGCCAGATTTCTTACAAGAACCTGGAGAACTGAGCACATTATTCCTACTCTTAAATCTTTACAATGGCTTCAAGACCGTTTTAGAGAACTTTTAAAGTGCTGCTGCTAGTTTATAAATCACTCAGCAGCCTGGTCATAGTAGTCAAAAGGGCGGTGAGTCGAGTCAGGACCAAAATGGTAAAACTCGATTTTGTTCCTATGCATGGAAGCAGCGGTCCTGGGGATGTTTAATGTGAAGCAACTTGAGCTTTAAATCAAATTTAAGTGCTCCTTCTTCTCACTTTAGTTCATTTGCTCTTTCTTCCTTTAGGACATTTTGGAGCAACTTATTACCGGACTGTCACTGCACTGTAAACTCATTGCAAGTTTCAGCCTGCTATAAATCCTCCCTCCGTGATGGTTATAATGTTTGTTTTTGCTGAACCTGTTTTAGAGAGGTGTTAATTCGACTGTGTGCTCACTTTGGAGACTTGCGGTCTGTGGTGCTATTGAACTGAACACTGACAGATGTTTCTATTATTCTGTCCATCCCATTTATGTGTATAAAAACAATGTGCTGTACATTTAACCACTATTCGTGTTATATTATAAGTCATTGAGACATTCTGTAGACAGTTACACTGAGAGTACAAGCACAGCGGAGGGGAAAAGTTGTATCCCTGTGCAGCCATTTTGTGCCCCTCCTGCCTGCGGTTTCTCGGACACACTGGCCAGCTGTATTTGCGGCGTGGAAACTAAATCAAACATAAATGGTTTAAAAGTAGGACCTCGCAGCAGCCGAGGGCAGTCAGCTCTCAAAGCCAGGAAATGCCAAGGCCACAAAGGTTCTATGCCTTCTGTAAAGTAAGTAAGTGTGAGTGTGTGTGTGTTTATGTGTGCGCGCATCACAGTGTGTCTATATAGGTGTAAATACACTACTGCATTCAGTGTGCACACGTCTGTTCTTGCTCACTCCCATTGCATCTGCATGTTCATACACACATACATAACCAAGTCTCTGAGCCCAGGACTGACCATACACACACACACTACTGTTTATACTTTGTTTCCTGTGTGTACGTGTGTGTCTGTTGCATTCCTGTGTAGCCAGCAGAGAGAGCTGGCTGCCAGAGCCGCCCAGTAATGTCACATTATGTCCTTCTCTCGCTCACTCAGTCTTTCTACCTCGTGTGCTCTCCTCCTGCTTCTCATCCAGACCTCTTTCTTTCAAATTACAATTTACTCTAATGGCACGACAATGGCAAGTTGTTAATGGTTTACACGGTGTAATATGCAGAGTATAGTTTCTGCCTTTATAAGACAATGTTAGAGCTTGAAGGAAATGAATTCCTTTAACCTTTTCCACTTGCAAACATATTTTGGTCTCTTTTTAGGATGGTTAAGGGATCTTTAGGGTCACAGTATAAACCACATAGAAGTGGACTACATCATTTGAAACATGAATACTAATTTGAAATGCAACTCAGCTCTGTGTAGATTTTCCAGGGCTAAATATAATGAATATTGGGTTTTGTTTAGGCTCTCCGAATATGTGTGTTTGAATGTTCAAGGCACATTGTGGAAAAAGGATGTGATGGCCATACCTACGCTCTATTGTGTCTCATAAATTATTGTGCCAGTTTTTTTTATTTTTTTATTTCCCCAATCTAAAATATTTGGTTTCAAAACATACCTGAAAAATATTGAAGCTGATATCACAGTCAAATTAAAACAGAGAGATATTCAAGTGTCAAAACACAGAAACACTCTGATTTGTATCTCTTGGATCATTCTTGTGCGTGTGCTGTGTGAAGGCGGTGTCCTGGTGACCCCGGCTGTCATGGCGACAGATGTTCCTCGCTCACATTCCTCAGCCCAGGAAGCAGGAATTCAAGCTATTTGCATTCTGGATAGTCGTTCTCCCATCTCTCTCTCTCTGTGTGTCGAAAATATCCAGGCCGCATTTGTACCCTTGTCATAATGGTTACGGGCCGCAAGCCGACGAATTATCCCAAACACATAATCACCAGCCTGCAAACTTCACTCACACACAGCTCTGATACATACCGAGCACTAACACAAAAGTCACACACACACACACCCACACACACACAACACACACACACACACACCACACACACACACACACACACACACACACACACACACACACACGGGCAACAGCCAAGAGGGTTTTTTTAATATATATTAGTTGTCTCTTTGACCCAATTCTGAAACACATTCCTTTACGGGACCCTGCAAATCAAAGCCACATGGAGGACATTCACGAGCAGAGTCCAGATGGATGGATGTGCCGAGCGGGACATGCATGCATCATTTCCACACAGAGCGCCATGAAACCTGTGCCGTCTTCCTCGTCCATGGCAGCGATGTGCAAAAAAAAAAAAAAAAAAAGGGGGGGGCTCTGCAAACAAGTTGTGCTGCAATGCTTCGGCGAGGTTACGCCTTACGTTATAAAATTATTACAGTGTGAGCCGAGGAAAGCCACGTCCTCTGCCCCAACATACAAACCATAAACACTAACACACGCACGCTGCTTCCAAGTCACGTCTCGTTGGCCTCGTCGTTACATAAACACCGCAGTGTTTGCTTGCTCACACGTCTAAGGCTTTAATATGCTTAGCGTGCGCCGGATTCCTGCCTGGCCGCAGTTTGTCCTGTACGTACAGTAGGCGGCCTGTGAGGGAGGCCGAGAGGTTTAAAGGAAGTTTAAAAAGGAAAATGCTCAGCGCGCCCCCTCCTTCCTTTCGTTTGCTTTCTTTCCCTGTCATCTCAATGCGTGGCATGCCACCCCTCCTCCCGCCCACCCTCGCTCCCCCTCCAAAACATTTCCTCCTTTAAAAAAAAAAAAAAAAAAAGTGATTATGTAACAAGCCACATTGCTCTGTAATTTGCAGCTGGAGAAGACTGGAAAGACGGATAGGAGGAGGAAGACGGGGTAAGCTGATCAGAGTTGTGTTGGGGGAACAGGCTTGCCTCCAGAAGAGGTGAAGGACAAATCAGGTGAGGGGTGTTCGAGTCATGGCAGCTGAGCTACAGCAGCCACGATGGCTCGGAAATATAGATTAAAAAAACTGCTCGGTAACCTTTATTAAAAAAAAAATAAAAAATGGAGGCTCAAGTATGTCAGAGCCAAAATCCATTACAGTGAAACAGCTGGGGCTGAAATGTGTCTGAATGTGTTGTTAATAACACACACACACACACACACTTTAAGTACAGTGAAGTGTGTGTACAGCTGATGAGAGAACAACTTGTGTGTCAAAGACACACTGTGGTGTGTGTTCAACGGGTAGATCTAACATCAGAGGGCAAGGGACAGACCTACTAAACACATTTGATTAGACACATTCTCACATCAGTGTTGTAAAAACTGACTGACTTGCTATTTCAAAGTTTTTCCAAACCTTTTTAAAAAAGGGTCTGAAATTGAAGATACAATTAATTATTACCTCTCTGACAGCGTCAACAAAAACTGAAACATTATCAGCTTTGTAAAAGGATATTTCATAGCAGGTCTGTTGTATTAGAGCACATTAGATTGTTCATGTGTACCTGCAGAAGTGGCTGAAGAGTGTAAGTGACAGAGTTTTGTTTGTCCAAGAGCCAGAAGGACAAAACATCCAGTTCTTTAATCCATAGTGATTTAGTCGCACTTTTGTTGATGCTGAACATCTCTGTAAACATCTTCTGCTCTGTGCTCTCACTGTGTCTGAAGTGAGTGAAACTTGGCCTCAAGTTAAAATAAGTATTGGATTCCTTATGACTCATAGTTTTATTGGTACCATATTGTTAAATTTACTTTATTTACAAAAAAATCAAAACAATTACTCACAGTATGCGTTTCTAGTGGGGACAGATCAAACACAGACACATGTACAGAGACACAGAGGGACAGTAGAGCGTCTGACTGACCAGAGACAGAGGTTGGGAGGGGGGGTTGGCGACTTGGGTGGTGACTCGACTGGAGCAGGAGGAACTGTTCCACCCTGCTGCCATTGAATGTGCACTTCCTGTTTGTATTGACTGGGCCCGCACTGCGCTGGGCCGTTTACAATGGTGGCAGCAATGGAGGTCAACTATTTGAGGAAATGGCGGCTACTGTCACACAGTTTCTTTTATTATCTTCGACTGAAACGCACTGGGGGAGCACTGCCGTCCATCCCCTCCTGACACGCCAACGTCTGATATACTAAGACGAAACAACACAAACAGAATGTGTATGAAGGAGAGAAAACAGCAACATCGGATTGGAGGAGGCCAATAAACAGTTCAGAAATATTGATGGGTGTGAGAGGCCACCCGTACAGGAAATGCCACGCTAGGGAGGAGAGGGTGGAGATGACTAGACCGCTAGATGCCAGTATAGCCACTGGGCCTTTCATTTGAAAGACAGGAGAAAATGTTTCCATTTTAAAGATGATAAATAATCAAATTTGGACCTACAGATATCATCTTAGACCTCGCTAATTTCATGACATGATCAATCATGACATCGTTCCAAGATGTTTAGTGGTCAGGCCTGATATGTGGTTTCTTCTCAGAGCTCCTAAAAGCATGTTGGGTACTAACAACTTGTTTTGTTTACTATGTTGATCCCCATGTTGTCTTTCTGCTGTTCTAAAAACAACTGTCACCATCCGCAGAAGAGAGCAAATCAGATGTCCCCCCATCTTACTCAAGTAAAAGTAGAGCTGTATAAAGGGAGCAACAAGACGCGGAGCAAAAAAGGCCCAGCTACCAGCAAACAGCGGGTGTTTACGGCTGTGATAAGTTCAAAAATCGATTTGGCTCGGGCCCCGCAGCTTCTCCCTGCATGGGCAGCCTCATAGCTTCACTGGAGCGGGGAGGATTTCTTTGTTGCTCTGTTGCATAGGCTTGAGCTGAGCATTCTTCACATGCCCGAGCTCCATCACAGGGCCCTGTCCTCCAGCCCTTTAACCAGGATTCAGTTTCTATGGAATAAGCTTCCAAACTGGACTTCCTGGTTTTCATCGTCAATAGTAACACTGCAGCAGCAAACCCACCAAGACAACACTGCTTGCCCTGTTATCGGCCCCAATGTAACAACCAGGTGCCACATGATGAATTTCTTGGCCTCGTATGTGACAGGTGCGACGAACTGTAGTAGTCCACTTAAACTTGCAGTGTTTAAACAGCATAAAAAAAAGTGATTCTTGGGACATGCGTCAAAACCATTTCACCAATTTAATCCCTTGCGGATGTAACCTAAGCTGTAAATATGAGAGATCAGGGAAAACGGCCCTAAAGGTTTGGAGATGTAAAGTTGGACTGCTCTCGTTCAACTCAAAAGGAAGTGAAGTGAGCCCTGAGTAACAGCATCCACATGACGTGTCTGGAGGGGAGGCCCTCACCTCCCATGGAGACGCTCTCCCTCCTCCTCATTCGTCCGATGGCGCTCTTGCATTCCCCGAGCAGGACACAGGGAGTGAATGCCAAACAGCCCGGGTTGGGAAACCCACCTGATATTTCAACATTTCAACGCTCGGGCCCGCGTTACGTAACCGCAGCGTACACTTGGCAGGGACGACTTGTATTGTATTGCATCTAAGAGCGTGTGGCACTCTCGACAGCTTTCATTAAAAAATTCCTGACTGAAGGAGGCAGAGAGAGGCTTCAAACAGACTGAAGTGGATTTACAGCAACAGAGCAACGCTTGCTAAGACACACACACACACACACACACACACACACACACAGTATTAATATACAATACAATACATCCACTGTCTCTCTGCTTCTTGTGAATGACTCGCATTCACACAGAGGGGGTGTAAAAATACATCGTGGCACAATATACGGCCATACAAAAATGTGAGGCTAGCATAAAAAAAGGACAAAATAGTAACTTATTTATGATTTCTAGATATTACTTATTTTGTTTGTCTGGACTGATTTTCATTCATTACAATATGTTTTACTGAAGTTTGGAGATTTGTTTGCAACTTTATGTTTTCTTGGAATATTCAATTATATGCATTTTGACTATGTTGTACATTTTCCTGAAATTTAACTCAACTTTAATCACTTGTGATTCAGTTTTAGTGGCTAATCCAGTAAAAAATGATGTTCATCTAATATAAAGCAGTCTCGCTCACTGATTTCTAACACTTCCTGCAAAGAATTCAAACAATTATTGACATCAGAAACATGCTCAGCTTGGTATGAAGAGAGTCCAACCAACGAAACACATCGTGCCCAGGACAGGAACACACACTCACCTAGACATATACCACACACACATTCTCTCTGGCTCACCTGGTCACAGCCGGCGTTGACCAGCTCCTGAAGCATCTGCCGGTTAACCTCCCCGGCAGCTGCGGGGTGTCCCGACCCAGACGATGGGCCCGACTCATTGGCAAAAGGCATGAGGGACTTGCGGATTTCCCGCAGGGCATTCTGGTAGTTGTTGAACTTCTGCGGTGGTCGGAGCTGCTGCTGTCGGCTGGCCGTGTCTTTCCCGCTCTTGCAGTCGGCCCCTCTGCTGCCCTCGCTCCGGGAGCTGCCCCCATGCAGGGCTTGGCTCACCAGCTTAGCCGGCTGCTTCAGACCCTCCTTGATCTCCTGAAGCCTCTGGCGTGTGTTGCCCACATACGGGGCAGCTGGGAAAGTCTTGGGCCTCATGGCCTCAGTGCCCAGGGCAGGCACCTACTCTAAAAGGGAAACACAGGCACAAAGCTGGCACTCGCTCCCCTACGCCCTCCAAAAGATCCCCTTCAAGCTGGCTGACCTAAATAGATAAGAGTCTCCAGGAGCACGGATTTGGGAGTCCTCCTCTGTGTCCCTTTACTTGTTTGTGTCTCTTTGTGTTTTTTTGATTCCTGCAGATGCTGGCGTGGTGGGTGAAGGTGAAGTGTGGTACTACAGGCATTCCATGGTGTGGCTTTCAAGGCTCGGGTTCCAGCTTATTCCAGGAAATGCAGCCAGTCACGAGGGCACCATGGAGCCAAACCATGATGCTGCCAATTTTCGCCTGTGGAGGGAGGGAAGGATGGATGGAGTTAGAGCATGGAGAGACTGTGGTCATGCATAGCGTTTGTGCTTTTGTTATTTTCTTAAATCAAAGTAACTGTGGGCAGTTTCCATCTCAAGCACGGGAAAGTTGTGCTTTTAATTAAAAAAGATGAGAACAGAAATGTTCACGGCTCGTTAGAAAGGGAGGTGAGAAAATGCACATGCAGACATTCTGGAATTTAAAAAATGTCGGATTTGGATATTGTAGCAGGGTATAGATTAACAAATATATCAATACTTGTTACAGAACATAACAAAAATCACATGGGAGCAGTTTGAGACCTGGACGTCCGACGCCACCTGCCCCCCCTCTGCGCCCCCATCAATGCATAGCTGCGGTTGCAAAAGCCAGCCCCCGTCACTGCATATTTGTGCTACGTGGTCATCGGTAAACACCCATGTGAGAGCGCAGAGCTCCAGTGTGGGGTCAGCACAAGTCAGCGGGCCCTGCCTGCGTCCGACTCTCTCCGCCTGCGACGCTCCCCTGTGATCGGACATTTAACACCACCAGACAGTCTTATCTGAAGGAACGTCCTTGCACAGTCTACCACAACAGCACCACTCCTCCGAGGCAGATGGGATGACGTGTGGAATAACTGCATGTGTTCCTGTCAGGGGCCTCACGTGAGGACACACAGCACGGTGGAAAATGATCAAAACTAACACAATGAAGTCTTTGAAAGGCTTTTTGCTGAATTAAATAAAGACGACAGGAAGCGGCATTTCAGATATTAAACACAACATTTGAATCAAACACTGACTGACTGCAGGAATGTTAAGCATTATCAATGAAGATTCGGTGGATTTATTACCAATGGAAGTCAAACATGTAGACACCCTGAGACAATAAAAGTCTCCAATAACACAATTCTCCCAGGGGTCACTCACAGGATGAAATCAAGACTCTGCAGCCATGCCAGTGGCTGTGTGGGACTCTACTGCTTTGAGCTACATGCTAACATTGTGGGGAACATGCCTATGTGTAGCAGGTATGACATTTATAATGTTCACCATCTTGTTTTAGGGTGTTAAGTAACACAAAGTACAGCTGGGGCTGACGGGAACGAAGAATTAGTTTTACTGGTGTGGGGGTCAATTTGTCAAAGTATTGGACAAGCTTATCCATCCATTTATTGATGAGACATTTTTCAATAAATACCAAAACAGTGTTAACCTGCTAGTGGTGTCAGTGGATCACCAAAGCCAACAGGGTTCATCTTCTGGAGAGTATGAATGTACACATTCATAGCAATCCATCAAAGAAGTTATTGAGTTTTTGTTTGTTGACATCTGTTGTAATAAAGAGCAATGGCATCTTATTTTGACAATGACAGACCACATCTGATTTTCTCCAAAGGGCCATATATTGAACTTATCTGACACTATACGAGACTATATTTAGCTGACTTGAGTTTATATAGTGTGACAAAATGGAGATGATGTAAATTTTTTCAGTAATCGAAATTGAAAGTGAATTTTTCTCCCTGTGATGCAGTTTCAGCAACCTGCAGCACAAAGTTACACAGTGCAGAAACAGATGTGCACGCTGCAGACACCAGTCACCTGATTCAAAATCACTGATTTAAAAATCTGCTATTGTAGAAAGGAAAATAAATATTTTATATTTGCATTAAGTTTTTTTTTCACCATTTATTGGTTTCATTTTGATTTGGCATCCTTTTAATTAAAGTATTCTTCTAGAACACCTTGAAACTGACGGGGTGGTTGGTTTCATGACCAACCGGTGCTTTTCAGCTCACTGAGCAGTTCACTAGCTTCAAATATCTTCCTCCCAAAGAAGAAAAGATTTGCGTTTGGCTGGCAGGTGATGTGAGGTCTCCAGACAGAATCACATTCTGACAGGTTTCCACACGGCTGCGGTTTGAAAATCTTCTCCAACAATCAAACTTTAATTGATCTGGTGGTATTTCAGGTCTAAATGGCAGGCTGGTTTGTAAAAGAAATTCACTCGGTTATTTGAGTGACGATTATCCCATCACATTAAAATTGATGAGTTGAAGGAATGATGATGATTAGTTCCTCTAGCAAATCTGTGATTTTCTATATCAGGGCTACACACAGATCTTCTGCATATGCTTCAGAATTATGAGGCTCACAGACATAAACAATGCTAGAAATATTTGGTCAAAGCTTTTTGTTTGTTTAAATTTCAACTTTTGATTCTTAAAGCAAAGTTGCAACATGTTATGACCTATAAACAGTATAATACATGGACGTTGTATCCTGACATAAACCAGAGGTTCCTGAAAAGTCACTGTTGGGCATTTTAACATGGGGTCTTATGGAGATGACCTTGTTTTGTAGCCAGCCTCAGTACTGTTACAATGATGTCTATCAGTACTGATCACACCAAAAGTAGCCAAACATAAGAAGCTGTTGAACTACACGCCCACCCACCACCGCCCTGGCAGACTTCATCCCTTTGGGCCATTTCTAAGAAGGACACAGCCCTCACTGTTTGGACAGATAAAACTTTGTATAGACAAAAACATGTTGGCTTTTTTTATATAATGGTGGGTTTTGGGGTAGGGCAGAGCCAAGTGCACCAAGCTGCATAAATGTTGTCCCATCTCTGGGATCTCTTGCCTCCATTCCTGTGATACTTTAGGCGCCATGTCCGACCAACGAGCATTCCATTCCACAAGTAACTACAAGTAAACTCATACCACCGTTGAATCATGGGACAGTCTATGCTAACCAAAACAAGCCAAAAAAACAAACAAAACTAGAATTATGGATGATCTCTGTCTGGAAACAGGCTTTAGGAGTGTTTAGGAATGTTGGGCATGGTCCAATGGTAAAATCTTAACAGGAAAAAAAGTGTGCAAAGACACTGCACAACACCGTCAGTCAGTCGTAGATAGAGTCGCAAACACACTGCAAACCTCCATACTTAACCCTAACCTTCATCAGTACATACCTAAGCCCATCTCTACTCAGACCCAACTCAAACCCTAACCTCCCATGTGTCAGATTTAGGGCTCTATTTAAAGAACATACCACAAATGTAATATAATATTCATAACTATGTTTTCATTAATGTATGATCAACCTTAGAATGAGCCTTTTATATCTACAAACGGCGTCCCCTTACACGGAGTCTGCCATATTTCTACAGTAGCCCAGAAGGGTCAAACTGACTGTAGATAGGACCTTTCTGATTTTTCACCACCACCATATTTTCTCCTTCACGCTGGGAAAGAGAGGGTGAGGCGAGGGGTTGCATGCGCTTAGATGCCACTAAATCATACACACTGGTCCTTTAAACCTTAAAAAAGGACGCAGGTTTAGTCTTTTCGTCAAAGCTCATCAAAAATCGCAATGTGCAGGTTGCTCACACTGCCACAGCTCGACTCACTCACTTTCCCAAAAGGTTATCACACTTTGTTTGTTTTCACCAAAAAAGACCAAATTTGACCGTTGTGAAAATATGTTGGAGATGAAATGGGAATAAACACTTTCGGTAACGATCTGGATCTCAGACAATTCCCAACTTTATTGCCTGACTTTATCCTGATAATATGTAACCTGCGTGACAGACCTGACAGATGTCTCTGGAGGAAAACACATCTTCTGCAAAGAACGTGTGTGTGAGAGACTCAGTGCGGTGGAAATAGATCAGCCTATCAGTGATGTGCAACTCCCCCATAAAATATGACTTTAACATCTTTCTGTGTGATACAATGTTGTTTATTTATTTTGCAATGTTCTTGAGTGGATAGATGGTGCTAGAATCCTTGAAATACTGCAATGAAAGCCCAGCCAAACACATAAGAAGATAAATCCAACTCAAAGCATGACTTATAAATATATCACCAAGCTTCTTTTTTTTGCCATTTTGCCACCCAGTTTGTTTGTTTACCTTTCTTGGTTACCTGCTGGTCTACAATAAAAACACACAGCCAACATCTGCCAGCATCTGTCTGTAGTCCGGCTGCAGTCATCATCCCTGTGGTTCTTCCCTGATGGATGCCTTGACGCTGCCTGACAGAATGAAATCCAGCTGTGGCCTGATACCTGACAACATACTGTTGCACCAACCTAAGTACAATGGGCCTGATTGTTTACTTAAAAAAAAAAACTGACCTCCCGCCATAGGAAACACAGCGTAACATGTCGAAATAAATCTTTCTGTTATGATTTGCTTTCTTGCAGGCCGTCTACTGCTCGGCACTCACACGAGCACGCCTGGCACTGAAGGCATCTACGTCCCTCTGCCCGCTGCCAGGTGAGCTCTTTACAAACCAAACACCTGAACTGATAAGACCGAGAACTGCTGGCAATTAAACAGAGTGCGAGCGTGTCACACTAAAGAGAGAGAGCCAGTGTGTGTGTGTGTGTGTGTGTTTGTAGCGTAGTAGTAGTAGCAGCAGCAGCAGCACACCTGAATGAAACACATGGTTGCATCAGTGCCAAACTATGCGGGGCCCTTTATGCCTGCAACAGAGTGAAAATGGCACATTTAAAACAATCATCAGTATGCAGCGTGGGCAACCTACACTCAATAGAAGACGCACTATTTGTCCCACTGTGAATTTTATATATATATATATATATATATATATATA